>NC_057813.1:588913457-589106083 GCF_018294505.1 Triticum aestivum | reverse complement strand
GCTAAAAACAACATTTGGATCTAGATAGTATGAGACTTAATATCGATGTTTCAATTCGGTGTACATTGTAAGATTTGAACTGAGGACCATGCATGTGGGTAATTATTTCGAATTCGTGCCATACTAGGTTAGGAAAAGTTGACATTGACTCGATTGTTGTGCTATTTTGTAGGTCATATATTTGAATCCATCCAAAGTTTTCTCACTACCATGGTGTTCATCATATACATATGAATTTGTATTAAAAAAGTAGCATGGATACCATGAAATGCGAAATCCACATTAGAATTGGAGATTGCTATGTGACACACACTCTAATTCAAATAACTAATTATGTGACACACACTCTAATCCACGTTAGCGTGGATACCATTTTGACTTTTTTCCAAATAACTCCTCATTAATTAATTTATAGTATCTCATTTCGAATGACTAATTATTTGCAAGGAAAACACGGGCATGGTAATACATACAGATTCGTTTGCAAATTAAAGAAGATTCGTTTGCATTCTCAAATGTAGGCGCACCAGGCAGACCACCAGGGTCGTGTTGTGGTGGTCGCGTGTGTCGTACGGACGCGTAGCACCCACCCACCTCCATCCCTCCCCCCTAAAAAAATAATGACGACAAAATAAGTTCGCGTTTCCATGTTTTGGATTGAAATATCTAGTGGCCCCAATTCCAGCCCTACAAAATCTCCCTTCTCCAGCGTCCCCTTCCACGCCCAGATTGCTTAAATCCCTAATTCTCCACCAACCCAAGCAATGTTTGAATCACCCCTTGTCTCATCTCTGTCCCCACCTCTGTGCCGGACGACGACGACGAAGACGACGGTCGCGCTTCACCACTGCATCGGAGCTACCTCATCTACGCCCTCATCCACCGCACCGGGTGGTCCACCGACAACATCGACCGCCGCAACCGACGTGCCTGACAAACACCGACTTCCACCGCATCAGCTGCGCTTCACCGGTGCTGTCTCCCACTATCGGTGTCAAAACCGGTGGATCTCGGGTAGGGGGTCCCGAACTGTGCGTCTAGGCGGATGGTAATAGGAGACAAGGGACACGATGTTTTACCCAGGTTTGGGCCCTCTTGATGGAGGTAAAACCCTACATCCTACTTGATTAATATTGATGATGTGGGTATTACAAGAGTAGATCTACCACGAGATCAAGGAGGCTAAACCCTAGAAGCTAGCCTATGGTATGATTGTTGTTCTGTCCTATGGAATAAAACCATCCGGTTTATATAGACACCGGAGAGGGCTAGGGTTACACAGAGTCGGTTACAATGGTAGGAGATCTACATATCCGTATCGCCAAGCTTGCCTTCCATGCCAAGGAAAGTCCCATCCGGACATGGGACGAAGTCTTCAATCTTGTATCTTCATAGTCTTGGAGTCCGGCCGATGATGATAGTTCGGCTATCCGGACACCCCCTAGTCCAGGACTCCCTCAGTAGCCCCTGAACCAGGCTTCAATGACGATGAGTCCGGCGCGCATATTGTCCTCGGCATTGCAAGGCGGGTTCCTCCTCCGAATAATTTATAGAAGATTGTGAACACCAGGATAGTGTCCGGCTCTGCAAAATAAATTCCACATTCCACCGTAGAGAGAATAATATTTACACAAGTTCAATCTGCTGACGTATTCCGTGGCGTGATGTCACACCACAACCAAGCCTTTACTTGAATCGTTTTTATTATACCACCTTAGCGCGTTTAGCGAAGCGGTTTCCTTGGCACGTCTTTTCAAAGAAGAGATCATGTTCCCCTTATTCCGGGATTCCCATCAATACGGACGTGGGTAACCCAACCGCGCCATTGATTGCGGCGCTTGAGAGAAAAGCGAGTTTTACCAGGCCGGTGGGGACGCATAGTTTCGTCCGCCCATATATAAGGGGATAAGGATCCACCTTTTTACCTGCGCGTTCTTCCTCCTTTGCTTATCCATCTCCGCACACTCGAGCTCCAGCGCCCAGGTCCGCACATATCAGCTCAACCTTCTCCAACTATGTCCGGAGCGGGAGGCCAGTGGATGGCCTCCTCCCTTACGGAGGGGCACATCAAGAAGCTGCGCAGCGCCGGATATCTGTCCAGCGACATCGCGCACCAGCTCCCCGATGAGGAACAGCTCATCCCCACCCCCGGGCCCCATGAGAGGGTGGTATTCCTTCCCCATTTCCTCCGCGGACTGGGCTTCCCACTTCACCCCTTTGTCCGGGGGCTCATGTTCTACTATGGCCTGGATTTCCATGATCTGGCCCCGAATTTCAACCTCAACATCTCGGCGTTTATCATCGTGTGCGAGGCCTTCCTCTGCATCCAGCCCCACATCTGCTTGTGGCTCAAGACCTTCAATGTCAAGCCGAAGGTTGTGAAGGGCAGCCAAGCGGAGTGCGGAGGCGCCATGGTGGGAAATATGCCCAACGTTACTTGGCTTGAGGGTGCCTTCATGGAAAACATCAAGGGGTGGCAATCGGGGTGGTTCTACATCACCGAGCCGCGTGACCCTAAATGGGCAGTGGCCCCCGTATTCAGATCTGGCATCCCCACACGGCTCACCTCTTGGAAAGAGAGTGGCCTGACCTGGGGCAATTCGGAGGAGCTGACCAGACTCCAAGCCTGCGTCCAAAAGCTAGTGAAAAAGAAGCTCAAGCTTGTCAACATAGTCCAGGTCATGCTCATCCGCCGGATTCTCCCGTGCCAACAACGGGCCTTCAAATTGTGGGAGTTTGATCCGGCCCAGCACCGAACCTTGAGCAGGCTCTTCGACACTACGTACGGAGATGCCTGGAAGGTGCTGTTTAAGGGCGCCGAGGCTCCCGCATCCGCTACCGAAGATCGCGGATTCAGCTCGCAGCGCCAGGCTAGCGAGGTAAGTGAATCTACCCTTTACGGGACACTTGTTTTCCATACTTTGACTCTATGCGGGATTTAAACTCCCTCTCCTTTGACAGGACTGGCTGAAGAAGGCCGAGCGGACAAACTGTCCGGCCCC
Source organism: Triticum aestivum (assembly GCF_018294505.1). Classification (NCBI taxonomy): domain Eukaryota; kingdom Viridiplantae; phylum Streptophyta; class Magnoliopsida; order Poales; family Poaceae; genus Triticum; species Triticum aestivum. The sequence continues at coordinate 589,103,081 of NC_057813.1, read as the reverse complement.
TTTGCCAGAAGACCCAACGGACGCCCGCTTAACGGGGCTGCTGGTTCCGGCACCCCACGTGGTGCCGGAGAAGAAGGCCACGGGCACTCGAAAGAGTTCCCGTTTTCAGGTGTTATCCGACTCATCGTCCGATGACTCCGAGGAGGACTCCTCCCACGAGGACGAGGAGGAGAAGAAAGAGGCCTCTCCCCCAGCGGGGGGAGGGAAGAAAAGGAAGGCCTCCCCAATGAGGGAGGCCAAAGGGTCCAATAAGGGAAGGACTCTTCCCCCGGACCGTTCCGCCAATGCCGGAGACGATGACGAGGATTGGCCTTCAAGGGCCAAGCCCCTGGCGAGATCGTAAGTATCCGGACTTCCAAATAACTTTATGATTTTTCTTTTCGCCACACGGGGTCTTTCTAATGCCGCATACAACCCTGCAGTCCGCCCAAGGACAATCTCCCCGCTTCGTCGAGTGGGTCCTTGGGTACGTCGGATGTGAATAGTAGTTCACTTCCAACCGCCTCCACCCCCCGTGACGCTGACGACGCCGAGGTGGGATCCCAGAGAGGGACCCACCCGGAGGAGGGGGCCCCGAAGGTGCCACAGGGCAACCTCCCGGACTTCGTACCAGACTCACACCGGAACCTGCAGTGGTTCCGGAGTCCGGCAAGCGGCCCCTTCATAAGAAGGGCAAGACCGTGACGCTAGCGGCCTCCGTCCAATCGGAGGCGCCGGATAACTTGCTGGAGGCGCTCAACGGCGCTTCCATCAAGGAGGAACACTGCACTGTCATGAGTGTGGTGATTCAGAAGGTTCAGCTTGCCAAAAGCGGGCTCACCGAAGCCTGCAGCAGCCTTCTAACAGGCTTTGAGGTAAGAATATTAATATATGTAAAATAGTACCGCATAGACAGTAGCCCCTGATGCTCGGTTCGGTGTTCGGAAAGAAAAGACGGACTGAGGATCTAAAAAGATATACGCAAGAGTCTTAAAAAATATGTCAATAAGGGATTGCAGGCTGCGCTGCTGACCTCTGCCGCACTGACTGCGGCGGTCGATGCTTTTAAGCAAAGCCTTGAGCGGTCCGAGAACGAGCTCGGCCGTGCCCAGAAGCAGCTCGAGGACAAGGAAGGTGAGTAACACCTTATTAAAGTTGTACCTTACAGAAAAGGATTTGGTTGCAAGAGAAATGACAAGGATAACGTGGGTACTTCAGGGGCCACGAACGAGGTGGCGACCCTGAAGGAGGCGGTGTCCGTGGCCAAATGTAATGCGGCCGTGGAGCGTGCTGGGCGAGAGAAGCAGGAGGCGCGGGTGGCGGAGGTACAGCAAGAGCTCCAGGCTCTCATGGAAAAGTATGATAGTTTGGAGCGCGACTCGAAGACTCGAGAGTCCGAGCTTGCATCGGCTCTTGAGAGTGCCAAAGCCGCTAAGGCCGAAGCCCACAAGGCCCTTCAGGAAATCGAGGCGTTGAAGAAAATAGCGGCGGGTAAGGCATCTTTCATGCAAAGCAAGCATGTGAATGTGAATTACCTATTACTTACCCGAATTCGGAGCTCTCCAGGAGCGTTCGCAGATCTGCCCCACAGCGTGTCCGATGCTACCACTTTCTACAGGGCCAAGGAGGGGACCTCGACGGAGAAGGTCTTCTGGTCTCAGTATACTGAGGCCGGACATCCGGTGCCCCTTAGCGACCAGCTGAAGCAGCTGGTCGAGCTCCACAAGGTAGCCGAACAGGCCATGAAGGGCCTCATAGTTCGGCTGTGGCCCAAGGAGGCCATGCCTGGGAGCTACTTCGGCCTGGTGCGGCGGCTGGTGGATGCTTGTCCCTGGGTTGAAGTCGTCAAGCAATCCGCCTATATTGAAGGTGCCCGTCGGGCCCTTGCCCGTGCTAAGGTGCACTGGGGCAAGATGGATGCTGAGAAGCTTGTGACGGACCCGCCACCGCCGGGCAAGGAGTATCGCACGCCCGAGATGTATTATAAGGGAGTCCTGAAGGGTGCCCACATTATTGCGGGTGAGTGCTCCAAAAATGTAATATTTGAGTAGACTCGCATTTTGTTATCCTGTACGCTGAAAACTTTGTTCATATGCGCTAAGCAATGCTGGTTGATTTAAAATATTACCTTCTGTGCGGCTGTTTATCAAATCTGAGAGATGGCAAGTCGTCGGCTTTAGCCCCCATGCCACGAGTGCTGGGGTGTTCGGGATAAATTTGAGCACTCTTGTTCCCATATTTGGGTCCATCTAGGGAGGCGCTCATCACAACGAACGAGGCAACCGGACTTATAATGCTTGAACACTCTCACTTAGCCATAGAATTCTATAATTTTAAATTTCGGCGAAGCCCCTAGTGTTCGGAGGGCCGAATTCGGGGCGCTATCCACGCCTGGGCCGGACAAAGCCGGTTCCTTGCTCTAAGCGGCATAAGTCTTTAGGGACTCGAAAAAACCTCTCGAATAGCGACCGGCTCTCGCCTCATCATGACGGTCAGTTTTAGCTTTCTCCACTGAGGCCCTCGCCCAGCTCAACTGGGGCGTAATTGCAGTGGTTCTCCCAGTGCTACCTTAGCCGATACAATGGAACGTAAGGTACCAAAACATGGGAGCCGGGCAAACCCAACTATTGACCCAAGACATGATTCGGAGCCGATGCATATAATGTTATAAGTTCGGGCACTTGTGAAAGTGTTCGGACTTATCACACCATAATGTGGGGAACTTAAGCCCCCGGTGTATTTAGCCGTACCAAAGTGTACGGATGCGACATCTCATAATGAACATATGTATAAGAAAGGAATGCAATTATAAGCAAAAAGGTGCTGCATTGTTTATTCAAGAAATACTACCATGAATGCAGAACGATACAGATAGTGCGGTAAGTAAGGGATGGGACTATTAAACATGTCCCCCTCCAGGGGTAGGCTGTGGAATGGTGTATAAAACAGATTTAATGCTCGTAATGGAGACCACCTGGATATTCGTCGTAGCCTTTCTCCTTCCCTGCTGTTGCATCGTGAGTTCGGCCGATCTACTACCAGACAGGGCCTCTGGTGAACGGAGTCCTGTGGGTAAGAAAAAAAAAGAATGACACACTTGGGAGCCCCTGATGTGGTTAAGCCGCATTCTGGGCCTGTCGTGGTCGTGCCCCTCCCCCTATGCCCATGGTATCTCCAGAGCGTAATGATGTACGTGAAGGACCAGTCTTGCAATTTTGCGAGGGTTGGGGTTGGGGCCGCATTTCTACGCGTGCTCGGAACGTGCCAGGTGGTCTTGTTGTGGGTTACTCCGGGCGCGTTTAGCCGTGTCCGATCGCTTAACGACCGGACTCGAGAATTGCCGTAAGAGGCTGCATTGTACTTCTGCCACGAGAGCCGCTGTATGTTCCTCCGTTTGGAGGGAGCGTTCAGTGTTTCCGTTGACCGTGATGACTCCTCGAGGGCCTGGCATCTTGAGCTTGAGGTATGCGTAGTGCGGCACCGCGTTGAACTTTGCAAATGCGGTCCGTCCGATCAGAGCATGATAGCCGCTGCGGAATGGAACTATGTCCAAGATTAACTCCTCGCTTTGGAAGTTATCCGGGGATCCGAAGACCACTTCTAGTGTAACTGAGCCTGTACAATTGGCCTCTACACCTGGTATGACGCCTTTGAAGGTCGTCTTTGTGGGTTTAATCCTTGAGGGGTCTATGCCCATCTTGCGCACTGTGTCCTGATAAAGCGGGTTCAGGCTGCTGCCGCCGTCCATCAGGACTCTGGTGAGGTGAAATCCATCGACGATTGGGTCTAAAACCAATGCGGTGAATCCGCCGTGGCGGATGCTGGTGGGGTGGTCTTCGATCAAAAGTGATCGGGCAGGAGGACCATGGGTTGAACTTCGGGGCGACTGGCTCCATCGCGTATACGTCCCTGAGTGCACGCTTCCGCTCCCTCTTGGGTATGTGGGTTGCATATATCATGTTCACCGTCCGCACTTGTGGGGGGAAACCCTTATGTCCTCTATTGTTCGGCGGTCGGGTCTCTTCTTCGTCATCACTATGCAGCCCCTTGCCATTGTTTTCGGCAATTAGCTTGCCTGCCTGCTTGAATACCCAATAGTCCCTATTGGTGTGGTTGGCTGGCTTTTCAGGGGTGCCGTGTATCTGGCACGAGCGATCGAGTATTCGATCCAAATTGGACGGACCCGGAGTAGTTCTCTTGAATGGCTTTTTCCGCTGACCGGGTTTGGAGCCTCTGAATCCGGCATTGACTGTCGTATCCTCATTATTGTCGCCGTTAATGCGGAGTTTGTTCTTGTTGCGACGCGACCTGCCGTTGCCGTCCTTGGTATCCAGACTACCAGATTTTTTGCTGAGGTTGTTGCTGCGGGCTAGCCAGCTGTCCTCTCCTGCGCAGAAGCGGGTCATGAGTGATGTGAGGGCTGTCATGGATTTCGGCTTTTCCTGTCCCAGGTGCCGCGCAAGCCACTCGTCGCGGATGTTATGTTTGAAGGCCGCGAGGGCCTCCGCATTCGGACAGTCAACGATTTGATTTTTCTTAGTTAAGAACCGAGTCCAGAATTGTCTGGCCGATTCGTCTGGCTGCTGAATTATGTGGCTTAGGTCGTCAACGTCTGGTGGTCGCACATACGTGCCCTGGAAGATATCAAGGAATGCGGCTTCCAGGTCCTCCCAACACCCAATTGATTCTGCTGGCAGGCTGTTAAGCCAATGCCGAGCTGGTCCTTTAAGCTTGAGTGGGAGGTATTTGATGGCGTGAAGATCGTCACCGCGGGCCATGTGGATATGAAGGAGATAGTCTTCGATCCAAACTGTGGGGTCTGTTGTGCCATCATAGGATTCAATATTCATGGGTTTAAACCCTTCGGGGATTTGATGATCCATTACTTCATCTGTGAAGCATAGTGGGTGTGCGGCGCCTCTGTATTGGGCTATATCACGACAGAGCTCAAGCGAGCTTTGTCTACTGTGTTCGGCCCGGCCGGACTTGCTGTGTCCGGCGCGACGGTTGTCGTCACGTATCATGGGGCGCCCATGCGATCCTTAGATCGATCTTGATTGTCTTGCCTTATCCTCCAATATATCTCACAAGTCCGAAGCGTTCCCCTGTGGCCTTGTGCTTTTCGAGCGATGTCGGGGTACGGTTCTAGTGGAGGGCCTAGAGGCCTCTCTGTCGCGGCCACGAGGTGGTCGGTCAGCCGTATTGTGCGCTGGTGATGCAGGTTTATATGCCTCCTCCTCTAATCGGGGGAGCAACTTGCGTTTGGGGTAGCTTTTGGAGGGGCGTTCGAGCTCATGCTCTTCGGCCGCAAGGACTTCAGTCCATCTGTCGGCTAGCAGATCTTGATCAGCTCTAAGTTGTTGCTTCTTTTTCTTGAGGCTGTTTGCCGTGGCCATAAGCCTGCGTTTAAAACGCTCTTGTTCGACGGGATCCTCAGGCACGACAAATTGGTCGTCGTCAAGGCTTGCCTCGTCTCCGGAGGGAGGCATGTAATTATCATCCTCTACCTCTTTGTATGTCGCTCTCTCATGAGGGCTAGCTTCTCCGTCCTCCTGCGCTGACTCTTGCTGGAGGGGGTTGTCTTCGACACTTCTGGGGTATTATTATCTCCGGTGCCGGAATCTCCATTCTTGTTGTGGCGGGATTTAGAGCGGCGCCGCTGACGCCGGCCCTTGGGCTGTTTCTTGGAGGGGTCTTCCTCCGCTGTTCCGTTGCCATTCCCATCCTTTGGGATATCCACCATGTATATGTCATATGACGAGGTGACTTTCCAGTGCCCAGTAGGTGCTGGTTCTTGGTCGTCTCCGGCATCGTCGTCCATACCGTCGATGTCTTCGGAGTCGAAGTCTAGCATGTCGGTTAAATCGTCGACAGTGGCTACTAAGTGGGTGGTGGTTGGGCCTTGAATTTCTTCGTCGTCCGCATCCCAACCGTCCTGACCGCAGTCTAGCCAGGGCTCTCCGAATAATGAGAGATACTTTAGCGAATTCAGGATGTCGCCGAAAGGTGAGTGCTGAAAGATGTCCGCGGCGGTGAACTCCATGATCGGCGCCCAATCGGATTCGATTGGAGAGGGCGTAGGAGGTTCGGAGTCCGGCAAGGAGTCCGGCACCTCGGAGTCACGAGCTTCACAAGGGACAAGGTCAGTATTCGGCTCTATCGCCGTACAGGTTGCAGCTCCTGAGGCGGTGTCTAACCACCCGTCCTCGATCTACACAGCCGGCTCCGAATTGAGGGTCAGAGCGGACTCGTGTGCGGCCTCCAGGGCACTGTCCGGCAGCAGAGCTAAATCATGCCCATCATGACAGTGCAGCGCGCCCGGCTGTGGCTCGAATCCATCAAAGATCAAGTCTCCGCAGATGTCAGCCGTGAAGTTCAAACTTCCAAATCTGACCTGACGGCCAGGGGCGTAGCTTTCGATCTGCTCCCGATGGCCAAGTGAATTGGACCGCACTGCAAAGCCGCCGAATACGAAGATCTGTCCGAGGAGAAAAGTCTCACCCTGGACCGCGTCTTTGTTGATGATCGAAGGAGCCATCGAGCCTATCGGTGACGACACAGAGGAACTGTCAATGAAAGCACCAATGTCGGTGTCAAAACCAGCGGATCTCGGGTAGGGGGTCCCGAACTGTGCGTCTAGGCGGATGGTAATAGGAGACAAGGGACACGATATTTTACCCAGGTTTGGGCCCTCTTGATGGAGGTAAAACCCTACGTCCTGCTTGATTAATATTGATGATGTGGGTATTACAAGAGTAGATCTACCACGAGATCAAGGAGGCTAAACCCTAGAAGCTAGCCTATGGTATGATTGTTGTTCTGTCCTACGGACTAAAACCATCCGGTTTACATAGACACCGGAGAGGGCTAGGGTTACACAGAGTCGGTTACAATGGTAGGAGATCTACATATCCGTATCGCCAAGCTTGCCTTCCACGCCAAGGAAAGTCCCATCCGGACACGGGACGAAGTCTTCAATCTTGTATCTTCATAGTCTTGGAGTCCGGCCGATGATGATAGTTTGGCTATCCGGACACCCCCTAGTCCAGGACTCCCTCACCCACCTCACCAGGGCTACTTCACCGAGCACATCATCGCACCTCCACCCCCTGAGGCCGATGGGGCTTCACCAACGGTCTCATCCCCCACATTCTAGCGCTCTGCTACCACTCAGGATCTGCATCCGTGCACGGCCAGCCAATGCCGGCGCATCAACCTCAACGGCTCTAAAGTGACCCGCACTCTAGCTAGGCGAGCATGCCCAAATGCTAGCCCAAACTAGGTATCCACACATCACTCCCTTGTGCACTGTTCCGACGATGTTTGGATATCCTTTCACTGCTCTCTTAGCTTACACGCCTATGCAACTCTGACTTTAACTCTTGTTTCTTCTGGAGATATCATCTAAAACAAGCAAAACCATTTTTTAGCGAAGCATGACGGCGCTACGGGATCTGGTACACATCCTGCACACCCGTATAACCTTGTAAGTATCTGTCCTCCGGTACAACAGCAAGGTCGATATCTCTTATTTGATCAACCATTCGTCGCGTCAAAAATGCAGTGGGGGATGCAAGGAGCACAAGGCCTGCACATCCAAGCAAGTGGTAACATGGACTTGTACATGGAATATCCCAAGCGCAAGCAGAGCTGCAGTGAGCCTGTACAACGAGCTAGCATAAGTCCCTGCATTTCATTTAATTCGTAGTGGACTGCGTGTATGATTTGTGTGAAGTGGCAAATCCATGAATTCAAATTACCAGGGGCGAACATTTAACTTAAAAAATACGAAGGCACTTGCACTCCAGAAATCAACATAACTTGAGAAATGTGAAGCTACATGCACTTTAAAAACCAGCTAATGATCCTAAGTAGTTCAGATTATAAAACACTAAATGATGCAAGCACCAAAAAACACAAAATGCAACATGGTGTACAAGGACTAATAACATGGTCTGTACGTGCTTGAATTATTCGTTCTCTGGCTGAAAATATCAAAGTGTAATTGCACCTATAACCAGTGCGCAAACTGCATATCAATATATCTATCCTGCACAAGTATGCCATTAGTTTCAAACAACCTATTAGAAAAGTATTTGTGCTATGTTGTCATGATATGGGGACTTTCTGGTAGATGGCCTCGACGTTTCCTCAAGCCATGAAAATGTACTATAATTTTCTTGTCATCAATGCCTACAAATCTCTATGTCTCTCTCAACATAGCAGTTCATCATTAGACACTAAATCCTTCAATGGGAGCTTGCAAAATGCTTGCATTAGATCCCTCATTAGACACTATATGTTCATCACCAGAAGCATGTAAAATGTTTGCATCAAATCCTTCATTAGCAGTCTGTTCATTAGACACTTCAGGCTCAAGAACAACATGAGCTTGTATGTTTGCACCGGAAACTTGATTAGATACATCAGATTCAGTCAGTTCAGTATTGATTGGGGGCGTTATAAAATAAGCAGAAATTGGTTTCATTTTCTCATAGATTCCCTACATACAAGCAGTTTTACAACACCGTCAGGTTTAACTGTTGGCCAGGAATTGAACAGTTGAATTAGATATCATCAAGGATGTGATGTACCTACTCGTTGCGCATGCTACTCTTGTAAGCTACAACTGTCTGTTTGTGCAAGCTTGATGCCATGCCCGTGTTGCCACCGCTGCCTCCCACACAGGCTACACCCAGGGTTGGATCTTCATCTTCTTGTCCTTCCATTCGCTTGAAGCCCGGCGACCACCCTCCAAAGAGGGTGCGAGGAAGTGCTGCGTCGGTCTGTCTAGTGACGGCTAGGTTAGGAGCGAACCAGACTGGAAGCTGGAGCCAATGAATTGGGATTTTTCCTGCTATTGATCTATATGGGAGGCGCTCATTTGGGCCGCGAGCCTGCTATAGGGCCTGACTTGCGCTTACATTATTGGCCCATCCAAATTGAAACATTTTTCTTCATTTTTTACATTGCCTACTCGCGCGTTGGGATGAACAAAACTAGCCTGTGCCAACCTGGACGACTCAAACTAGGTGCACACTTCCCAGCCATCCGAGGCGGCCGCCCATACCAGCCCCTACGGTGGCGTCGCCCTTTTTTGCGTGTATGATTGGGGTAGTGAAAAATATTCCGGTGGCGCTTTTGATTTACCCATAGAATGGTTGAATTACTTGTTTCTATGAACTGAGTTCGCCAGTAATGTGAAGGATGCCGGTCTTTTCATCCTATTGTAGATTGCTTAGATCTCGATATGCCAAATGTAATCGCATGAGATATATAGTAAAAGCCAGTGTGATGTGTGTGGCTACAACTAGTCTGACTACACATCCTCATATAACATATCAAGGATGCACCATCTTACCAGATTAACCATTCGACTTACCAATGCAGTGTGGGAAGAAAGAAGTATTGGGACTGCGTATCCAAGCAATTGATGCCATGGACTCCTTCGTAGAACCTTGTAAGCAAAAAAGAAGTTGCAGTGTGCCTGTACAAAGAGCTAGCATATGTTCAGTTACCTGCTTCAATTATGTTAGCCACTTATTGCAAAATTGTTCAATTATGTTGCTTGGCTTAATTTGGTTTGCTACTGATTACATAATGCCATAGCCTGTTAATCCTATTATAGACTGCGCCTATCTATGTGTTTGATACTTACTATTAAGAATTACCTATTTGCTTGAACTTAAATAGCTACTTGAGCATGTAGATAGCTGGTCATATGTACTTCTAGGGTGCAGCAGAATTCACGTGTAATTAATGTTATGATACTCTGTTTATTTAAATGGTTTGCTATTATCACTTGTGGCACTAGTAATGTTTGCATGTTCATAGATAGACAACTGTCAGGTTTATATGAGGGACACCATCTTTTTAACTTATATATGGTGTTGGAATCATTTTGCTTACATCAAAGAAATTTATAGATGTCTCTGTTGCTGGTAAACGGTACCAACTTGTTACTTTAATACGTTGCCAAGAACTTGTTAGTTTTACTAGTTCATGTGTAATTAAATACGTTGCCAAAACTGGTTAGTTTTACTAGTTTGATGTTAGTTTCTTATGGCTCTTGCAAAACTTTATTTATTGATTGCTAACATTCAAGTTTGCAGGATCCAACTAAAACTCCGTTGTCACAACAGGTATGCTTTCAGAAACTTCCTTGTTTACCTGGTTTGCTGTGTGTTGCTGTAATCATCTTACTAACTTCAAGTTTTCAAGATCCAATTGGAAGTCCAATTGCACAGCAGGTACATTTTCAAAAATATATTTGTGTAATAGGTTTGCTGATGTAACTTGTTGCTCTAATCAAGTTACTGACTACTCAACTTTTCAGGATCCAAGAGAAACTCCAATGCGATAACAGGTTCCTTTTGTAAAACTTGTTTGTTTAACTACTTTGCTGCTGCAACTGGTTGCTCTAATCACGTTACTGGCTACTCAACTTTTCAAGATCCAAGAGAAACTCCAATGCCACAACAGGTACCTTTTGCTAAACTTGTTTGTTTAACTGCTTTGCTGCTGCAACAACCGGTTACAATGATGTTAATAACTACTTTTCAGCATCCAATTGAAACTCATTGATTCCTTGTTTGTTTAACTGGTTTGTTGTTATAACTCCCAGTTGAGATGTTTTGCTAACTTCAATTTTTCAAAATCCAATCAGAACTTTAATGGCAAAATAGGTTAGTCCAAGATCAAAGAGCGAGGTCCCCATGGATGTTGTATCATCCCACGGCAGTGGCACCGGCCCAATCGTGCATCATGAATTGCCAACTGCTGATGCTCTAGAGGCTAAACTAGTGGTAGAAAGAGATTATGCTTCTGCACTTAGAGGTGAAGTTGACATGTTGAGGAAGCAAACAGCACAATCACAAGCAGTACTCAAGACAACCACTAAATATTTGGTCGATTTCAAAACGAAGCAAGCTGAGACTGACCGCATTGTTAAGGTCCTAAAGGAAAAAAGGAAATTAAATTCCCACTTGGTAAATCATAGGTGAAATGTTCTTTCCATCGTTGAATAACCTTTGTGTTGTTTGTTCATGTAGTCGATCAAACCATTTGTTTTATAGATCATGTAATAATTGTTTTTTGTTTTTTGGTTTGTAATTTTACTTGAGCATTGTCGGTGTCAAAACCGGCGGATCTCAGGTAGGGGGTCCCGAACTATGCATCTAAGGCTAATGGTAACAGGAGGCAGGGGGCACGATGTTTTACCCAGGTTCGGGCCCTCTCGATGGAGGTAATACCCTACTTCCTACTTGATTGATCTTGATGATATGAGTATTACAAGAGTTGATCTACCACGAGATCGTAGAGGCTAAACCCTAGAAGCTACCCTATGATTATGATTGTTGTTGTCCTATGGACTAAACCCTCCGGTTTATATAGACACTGGAAGGGGCTAGCGTTACACAGAGTCGGTTACAGAGAAGGAAATCTACACATCCGAATATGCAAGCTTGCCTTCCACGCAAAGGAGAGTCCCATCCGGACACGGGACGAAGTCTTCAATCTTGTATCTTCATAGTCCAACAGTCCGGCTGTCCGAGGACCCCTTAATCCAGGACTCCCTCAGTAGCCCCCGAACCAGGCTGCAATGATGATGAGTCCGGCGCGCAGATTGTCTTCGGCATTGCAAGGCGGGTTCTTCTCCAAATCCTCCAGAGCATTGTTGTAATGAGCAGTGTCCAGTTTCTTATCAATGCCGCTCATCAGCTTCTGTGCTTTAATTATGGCCGTTTCCACGTATCGAGCGAATGCGAGAGGTCGATGCATTTTTACATTTGCCACCCCAACCATGTGAGTAAATCATCTATAAAACAGACGAGGATTCTCAAATCCAAATCGTACCATCCCCTCCCAGCGAGTTTTCATCAGAGCGCGCCCGAAAAAATCCATACCACCATGGCCGGTCATCGCGGTTCCTCCTCTCACTCCTGTAGCACTAGGCCAGCCCACTGGGAGAGATGCTTAGTTCCCCACAGCCGATTAGTAGAGTTACAGACCAAGGGGTTTCTCCCACCTGCATACATGGTCCCCGTCCGAGCTGGACTAGCCACTTATAATGGCGGGGAGCAAGCGGAGAGCTTTCCAAACCCATGCAAGGGAGAGCGGGTGTGCTTTGTCCCCTACTTGTTGAGGGGGCTTGGATTTCCAATCCATCCCTTCCTACGCGGGCTTCTGGAGTTCTACGGCCTGCAGCTGCACAACTTTACCCCAGCCTCCATACTACACATCGCAGGCTATGTTGCCTTCTGCGAGCTTTTCCTGGGTTGCGAAGCTCATTTCGAGCCGTGGAAGAGGCTATTCTGCCTCGTACCCCGTACTCAGGAGGGGTCGGTATATCAAGTGGGCGAAGCCGAAATATGGCGCATCACCGGGACCGGATATCTATCTAGCACCCCGAAAAAGACATCCAAGGATTGGCCCTCCGAATGGTTCTACGTGGAGGACGTCCCTCTTCCAGACCCTGTTTGAAAAGGCCTTCCGGAGTTCGTAAATGCCCCGCTAAAGAAACGCCACAGCTGGCGCCCCAGGAGCCCCCAAGAGGAAGATAGCAGAGAGATCCTTTTCCTAATGGACAGGATAAATACATTGGCCAAATCAGGACTGACAATTATTGAAGTCATGTCCATATGTATAATGCGGGGAGTGCAGCCACTTCAATATCGGGGGAAACCCATGTGGAACTTCAATGGAGAAGATGATGCCACCCGCTGTGGCCGTAAAGGACCGGACTCTCCCGCCGCTCTAGTGAAGATATTGTCCGATTTGTTCAAAGGAGAAGAGGAGGAGTTCATCCATATCAAGCCACGGGATGGATTCTCCATGTACAACCCCCCGAGCTGGGTGAGTCGCTATTTTTTATTCCAATCTTTCCCTCATTTTTAGCACAGACGTTTAGTTCGTCAATCCATAGCAGGAACAGTGAAGGGCCATGAAGGATGCTCACAGCCCGCCTCCACAGCGGAGGACCCTAACCGGGCTCTCGACCCCGGACTCGAAGAAGATCCGGATATGTTTGTGGAGCTTGTTGACAGGACATTTTACCAGCTAAGCCGCGATGGTGTGATGGTGGCCATCATAGCCGATTATCCTGGCCTACTCCCTGTATCCCAGGTAAGTAAAGCCACAGTCCCGACTTCCGAAAAGGATTCCCTCTTTACACTTCACCCACCGTACATGTATTACGTCTTACAGGGAAGGCCATCAGGGCACCAAGCTGAACCCGTGGTGACTCGTCATCAAGGGGCACCGAAGCCGGGTAGGCTTAAAAGAAAGGCGGTCAGGACCGAGACGCCGTTGCAAAGGTATGTTGAAAAACCTACCACGCAGTTATCATTGTTAAAATATAACGATGTCTTCTGCCTTCTAACAGAAAGAGTGCTCGCCAGACTGCATCCGGAGAGCCTACCGGTCACGCTTCCACCAGCCGGACTCTGAGGCCAGACTCAAGGGCGGAGGTCAACGCGAATGATCCTCCTACAGAGGATGCAGATAGATTTTCTGCGACCAACTCCGAAGAGTCGACGATGGAGGAGTCGACGAAGGCCCCATCTGGTAATATTTGCATTTAAACAAGAATAATGTCATGGTATATACCAGTTAAGTATTCAGCAAGAATGCGATTCTAACAAGAGAACTTGCAAACAATCCCGGAGGCAATCCGGACATCGTACCAGAGGATGAGCAACATGTTCGGCGACAGCTGAAGGCTGGCCAGCGTGTGCTTACCAAGGTTATAAAGGAGAAGAATATTCTCCAGGATGCGAACGTCCGGCTGGACGTCGAATTGAAGGATGTTCGGGCCTAGCTTGCTGACTCCGTGAAGGAGAATAAGAAGCTTCGACACGGCATATTCATTAAGTGTGCTGACAAACCACTATAAAGTTCGGCGTAGAAGCGTGCTAACAGAATTATGTCTGTAGGCATGATGACAGGTCGTCCTGAAGAGGAGATGCCTGGATCTGCAGGCGATCTTCTACCGGAGCTCGCACAAATGCATGAACAAGTTCGGCAGGTGATGCGGGACATTGCCCAAGCCTTGTGGCCATCTGCCTCCCTTCCAGGAGGCGTGGGTGAGCTGATCAAGCTAATCAAGGGAGCACGGCAGCGCTTCCGATTATGGAAGATATCGGCCTGCCGACAAGGCGCAATGGAGGCCTGGGTGATGGTGAAGATGCGGTACACGAAGGCTGACCTGAACCATATGGCCGAGGTCAGACCTGTAGGGACGGATGGGAAGGAGATCCCTGTACATCTGGTGTATGACGAAGTAGCATTAGCAGCTAAGTATTCCCAACAGGACCATAGGCTAGACACCCTATTGGATGGTATAGAAGAAAAATTCAGTCAGTCTAAGTGACATTGTACTTCGAAGGACATATTTTGTCCCTAGACGGACTGTAAATCATTTATCTTGGCCGACCTTTTCGCTTCAACCTCTAGACTCGACAGTCCGGAGTCTGTCCGAATACCCACTCGGTTATGTATAAACCGGGGCACGCGTGGAAACCAGGCGTAGGGGTCATAAGTGCTTGAACAGACAAGTACCCAACTAGTTATGTCATATTACATGGGTAGTAAGAAACATCTTCCAGGGAGAATAGTTCCGTTAAGGGTTCCTTTCCCTGGGCGTGCATGCATCGATGTACATGTCTGAACTGCTAAAATTTACGCAGGATATAAGCGTCTGGGGGCATGTTTTGTAATAGGAAAAATACATCTTTTGTTCACCGACCGAATATTCTCTTAAGAACGCTAGCTTTCGGCTTCACCCAGTCTGACGTACACATCCGGCTGACCCGACAGTAACAATCGCAGTGGTGCTCCCCTTATGCCCTAGCCGAATAATGGGGACGTAGAGCATAAACACAAGAGCCAGGCAACCCAGCTTGGCCAAAACTTAAGTCATATCAATGCATATAGTGGTGAAAAAAGGCACATACGTGGAAGTGACGCATATGTGGTGGGCATGAAGCCCGGAAGACAAATAAGCTTCTGTATAAGAAGCCCCCAGGTACGATGAGCGTGCAAAGCGCGGCCAGAGTGTGCAGTCAAAGCATAGTTAGGTCTAAAAGGCTATAAATGCAAAAGGAGAGAGAGAGGATATAATTTAAAAGGGAATACGGAGGTAAGGAGACAAACAAGGAGTTCGGCGCTAGGCATAGAATCTTCGGAGTCTGGCCGCGTTCCATGGGTTCGACTCGAGTCGATTGTCTGATGCATCACGTAGACGGTACACACCTCAAGTGAGAACTTTGTCAATGATGAAGGGGCCCTCCCACTTGGGCTTGAGCTTGTCTTTTTTCTTCTCTGGTAGGCGTAGGATGAGTTCGCCAATATTATAAGTTTTGGCCCGCACCTCTCTGATTTGATACCTTCGAGCTTGCTGTTGATAGAATGCGGAACGGGCCTTCGCGACATCGCGCTCCTCCTCCAGGGCCTAAGATGTCCTGCCGATCCAGCTCGGCCTCTCTCTCTTCGTACATGCGCACTCTAGGTGAATCATGGATGATATCACAGGGAAGTGATGTCTACTACACAACCTTCTTCTTGTAGACGCTGTTGGGCCTGCAAGTGCACAGGTTTGTAGGACAGTAGTATATTTCCCTCAAGTGGATGACCTAAGTTTCATCAATCCGTAGGAGGCGTAGGATGAAGATGGTCTCTCTCAAGAAACCCTGCAACCAAATAACAAAGAGTCTCTTGTGTCCCCAACACACCCAATACAATGGTAAATTGTATAGGTGCACTAGTTCGGCGAAGAGATGGTGATACAAGTGCAAAATAGATAGTAGATATAGGTTTTTGTAATCTGAAATAATAAAAACAGCAAGGTAACTAATGATAAAAGTGAGCGTAAACGGTATTTCAATGATAGGAAACAAGGCCTAGGGTTCATACTTTCACTAGTGTAAGTTCTCTCAACAATAATAGCATAGATAGAACATATGACAAGCCCTCAACATGCAACAAAGAGTCACTCCAAAGACACTAATAGCGGAGAACAAACGTAGAGATTATGGTCGGGTACGAAACCACCTCAAAGTTATTCTTTCAGATCAATCTATAAAAGAGTTCATACTAGAATAACACCTTAAGATACAAATCAACCAAAACCCTAATGTCACCTAGATACTCCATTGTCACCTCAAGTATCCGTGGGCATGATTATACGATATGCAGCACACAATCTCAGATTCATCCAACCAACATAAAAGTACTTCAAAGAGTGCCCCAAAGCTACTACCGGAGAGTCAAGAACGTGTGCCAACCCCTATGCATAGGTTCCCAAGTGTCACGAAACCCGCAAGTTGATCACCAAAACATACATCAAGTGGATCAATAGAATAACCCATTGTCACCACGGTTATCCCACGCAAGACATACATCAAGTGTTCTCATAAAGACTCAATCCGATAAGATAACTTCAAAAGGGGAAACTCAATTCATCACAAGAGAGTAGAGGGGGAGAAACATCATAAGATCCAACTACAATAGCAAAGCTCGGGATACATCAAGATCGTATCACCTCAAGAACACGAGAGAGAGAGAGAGAGAGAGAGAGAGAGAGAGATCAAACACATAGCTACTGGTACATACCCTCAGCCCCGAGGGTGAACTACTCCCTCCTCATCATGGATAGCGCTGGGATGATGAAGATGGTCTCCGGTGATGGGATCCCTGTTGGTGTCAAAACCGGTGGATCTTGGGTAGGGGGTCCCGAACTGTGTGTCTAGGCGGATGGTAACAGGAGACAAGGGACACGATGTTTTACCCAGGTTCGGGCCCTCTTGATGGAGGTAAAACCCTATGTCCTGCTTGATTGATATTGATAATGTGGGTATTACAAGAGTAGATCTACCACGAGATCAGGGAGGCTAAACCCTAGAAGCTAGCCTATGGTATGATTGTTGTTATTGTTGTTGTGTCATACGGACTAAAACCATCCGGTTTATATAGACACCGGAGAGGGCTAGGGTTACACAGAGTCAGTTACAATGGTAGGAGATCTACATATCCGTATCGCCAAGCTTGCCTTCCACGCCAAGGAAAGTCCCATCCGGACACGGGACGAAGTCTTCAATCTTGTATATTCATAGTCTTGGAGTCCGGCCGATGATGATAGTTCGGCTATCCGGACACCCCCTAATCCGGGACTCCCTCAGTAGCCCATGAACCAGGCTTCAATGACGACGAGTCCGGCGCGTATATTGTCTTCGGCGTTGCAAGGCGGGTTGTCCTTCAAATTTCATGTGCCTGCCGAATAGTGTCCTGCTTCCTTATAAATGTTGCGCTCCTTGGCTTCCATGTCCAATAATGGCCCTCTTCCACGTGTCGTATGAATGCGAAAAGCTAGGGTATTTTTGCGTTTTACCCCCTAGCCGCGCGAATGAGCCGCCTATAAGAGAGGCGAGGATCTAGATCCAACTCACACCATCCTCCTTCCGCAAGTACTCATCGAAGCGCCTCTGACAAAAATCCATTCCATCATGGATAGTCGACGCGGCTCCTCCTCTCGTGCTCCCAGCCCTCAGCCAGGAGATTGGGGGAGATGCTCGGTTCCACACAGCGAGCTAGTGACGCTCCAAACCGAGGGATATCTTCCCCCAGCCTTCATGGTTCCGGTTCGAGCCGGACTGGCCACCTTCAGGGGTGGAAAGCAGGCGGAGAGCGTCCCCAACCCCTCCAAAGGAGAGCGGGTATGCTTCGTCCCTTATCTAATAAGGGGACTCGGATTTCCCATACATCCGTTTCTCCGGGGGCTCCTGGAGTTCTACGGACTCCAGCTTCACCACCTTACACCTGCCTCCATTCTGCACATCGCGGGCTTTGTAGCTCTTTGCGAGCCGTTCTTGGGCATCGAGCCCCATTTTGCACTGTGGAAGAGATTGTTTTGCCTTGTACCCCGTTCTCACGAGGGGTCGATATATCAAGTGGGTGGAGCCGAAATATGGTGCATCGCCGGGATCGGATATCTATCCGGCACCCCGAAGAAGGCGTCAAAAAACTGGTCTTTGGAATGGTTCTATATGGAGGACGCCCCTCTGCCGGATCCAGTTCGGATCGGCCTCCCGGAGTTCAGCAACGCTCCCTTGAAGAAACGCCTGAGTTGGCGCCCGCGGAGCCCTCAACGGGAAGATGATGGGAGCGTCCAATATCTGATGGGCCGGATAAGGTTACTGGCCCACTCCGAATTTACCATGATTGGAGTCATGGCCACATGCATTACGCGAGGGGTGCAGCCGCTCCAATATAGGGGCCACCCCATGTGGGATTTCAACGGGGAGGATGACGCCACCCGTCATGGCCGCAAGGGGCCGGGATCGGCCGCCGATCTGGTGAAGATCCTGTCCGGTTTGTACAAGGGGGAGAAGGAGGACTTCTTCCGCACGAGTCCATTGAATAGATTCTCCATGAATAACCCTCGGAGCTGGGTAAGCGGACGTTTATCTGTCCGATCCATATTCCCAAAGTCAAGTGTCTCACTTTGTGATTCTGACGCAGGAGCTGCGCCGGGACGTGGAGGGCATACAAAGCCTGACTCCATAGCCCGAGGATCCGGGACGATCCCTTGATCTGGCCTCCGAAGAGGATCCAGACATAAAGGTGGAGCTGATTGACGGGGTGTTCCACCAACTTAGCATGGACAATGATCTAGTCGCCATTACGGCTGACTACCCCGGTTTATCTCCGGCTTCCCAGGTGACTACGACTGGAGTCCTGACACCATCATTTGATCCATGCTCATTTCTGACCATCATATACCAATGGTGCATCGCAGGAGGCACCTTTAAGGCGGGAAGCAAAACCCGCGGCGGTTGACCAGCAAGGGTCAGTTTGGCCCAGCAGGCGGAAGAGGAGTGCGGCGCGAATCGAAACGTCGCCGCAACGGTGCGGCGCACCATTGTTTTTAAGGGAAAGATCCCTAGGAGGTATATTGACGCTCATGATTTTCCCAGGAGGAAGAGCGCTCGCCAGACAGTGTCCGGAGAGGTTGCCAATCAAGCCTTCGCTAGCCATGCTCCAACGCGTGGTCCAGAAGGGGAGGCGAACACAAGACATGAGTCGGATGGTCCTCCAACGGGGGATATCGACAGGCTGTCCGCCACCAAGTCTGAGGTGGAGAGCGCCTGTCACATCCCTAGCTTCAGGATTTGCTCTAGGTTAACTTCATGTGTGATTCATGTCTATATTTTTGAAACTTGAATTGAGGAATATTGGAAGCCTCAAAACCCTAAATAAAAGAGGGGCAAAAACCCTAGAAATCTCATTCATTGCTCCAAAAGGCTCTTCTTAAATGTTTGATAATTTTTGGTAAGGGTTCTGGTCCCAACCAAAATATTGAACATTTTTAAGGATTTATTTTTGGGACTTTGAATTTAAATCTTTAGCTATTTGAATTTGAGTTATATTCATATAATTAGAATATAATTTCAAATACCCCTGAAACATTTTATGAGCTTTTTGGAAAAAGTCCATCTAGCAACATAAATTATCCAGAGGATATTTGGCACTGTTTTGAATTTGTTTAAATTTGAAAACAGTGGCAAAAGAATTAAATAAAAACAAAACAGAACAGAAAAATATAACACAGAAATTACCTGGACCTTACCTAGCAGCCACCCACAGCCCAACACTGTGCAGCCCACCTGCGCAGGCCCGGCCCACCTCCTTCCCTTGTCTTCTTCCTCCCCTCGCACCGAAGCAGCTCGGTGGCGAGCGCCGATGCTGCCTCGGCCACCTCCTGCTTCCTCTCGTCGCCCTGGACTCCGTCCGCAACGCCACGCAACCCCTGGCCCTTCTCACTCCCTCTGGACCGCTCCCCCTCCCCTGGCTCTCTCTTTCCCTCTCTTCCTGTGATCCCCGAACGCATCTGGGAGCGCCGCTCGCCGTAGCCATGACCGCGGCCACCCCCTCCCCTCTCCGACGTGCTCCCGAGCTCCTGCACCTCGTCGCCAACCCCCTCACCGAGCCACGTGACCGGAAGGGCCCCGAGCAGCCGCCATCGTCATCATTCCCAAGCTTCGGCCCGGCGCCGTTCTCCGTCGAATTCGGCCACTCCGGCGCGCCCCCGAGCCCACTGACCCTCCCTACAGCTCCACGGTGAGCCTCTGTGCAGACCCCCTCTCTCTCCCCTCGTGTTTGCGAGCCCTAGGCCATAGTTCCGTCGAGACCGAGACCTCACCGGCGCCGGACTTGTCGCCGTCGTCGTTTTGGTTCACCTCCGTTCAAACCGAGCACGCAGGCGTACTCAGAGCACTCCCAGGAGTCCGTAGCACGCCCCAGCCCCTCCTGCCGTGCTCCCTAACCCCGACCCCAGGATTGCCCGAGCTCCGGCCGCCGCCTCGCTCGCCGTCGGCACCGATTCCGGCCGCCCCGAGTGCAACTGACTCCACCAGGAGCTTCGGCTTGTCCCCAGCTCCTCCTAGATGCCCTCCGCGGCCCATTTGGTCGCCGGAGTGGCCAAAACCACTCTCGCCGCCGCGCTAATGGTCGCCGCCGGCGAAACTCCGGCAGGAGCCGACGTGGCCAGTCATTAGGGCCTAACTACCCCCGCTAACCAACCCCCTAGGCCATTGACAGTGGGCCCCAGGGCTTAGTCAGAGCTAACCAGCCCGGGTCAACGCGGGATTAGTCCCTGTGTCACTGACCAGTGGACCCCACTGGTCAGGTTTGACCCGGGGCAGCCCTGTTGACTTGCTGACGCAAGCATGACGCAGTGCTGATGTCATAATTAATTTTCTGGAATTGTTTTAATTCTAAATAATTCAGGAAATTCCAGAAAATTGTAAAAACTTCTAAAATTCATAGAAAATTAACCGTAACTCCAAATTAAATAATTTATATATGAAAAATTATCAGAAAAATTCAAAGAATCCATCTGTACCATTTTCATGCATGTTAGAACAACTTATAGCTGCTGTTTAGCACAAATCAAATAAAGGGCATTTAAATAATCACATATGGAGTTTGAATTTGAATCTTGTATTCAAACCAACTTCATTTAATCTGTTGCTAGTTGCATTGGCTCAAAACACATTCATTTTGCCATGTCATGATCATGCATCATATTGTGCATTGCATTGATTGTGTTCCTTTCTGTGTTGCCGGTATTTGTCCCCTCTCGATAGACGTAATACCGATGATGTGATCGTTGACACTGATGAAGACCCAATGTTATCTTCAGAAGTGCCAGGCAAGCAAAACCCCCTTGTTCATTCCGATACAATCCTACTCTCTCGCTCCTGCTCTCTTTTAATGCATTAGGACAACACCGATTCATCTGTTACTTGCTGCGGTAGCTGAACCCCTTCATCCTCTGCATGACCTGTCATTGCCACAGTAAATAGATGAAACCCACTAGCATGAGTAGGAGTTGTTTGAGCCCTGTTGTGCCTACTCATTCATGTTTGTTTGTCATGCCTGCTACTGCTTAGAGTTGAGTCAGGTCTGATTCATCGGGGATGAATCAGAGGCGTGTGAACATGTCCTACTGTGTGTGAGCTAAGTGTGTGAACACGATTTGGTAAAGGTGTCGGTGAGAGGCCATGTAGGAGTACATGGTGGGTTGTCTCATTGAATGCCATCCTTAGGAACTGAGTTCTGTGTTTGTGATCCATGACTCAGCTACTACCATACATTGGGCCCTGAAATATGACCCCGCTCGACTTCTTATTCACCCTAGCTCTCTGTCCAGGAGTTGCAAGTAGTTTCTGGTGTTTGTAGCCTACTGGAGGCCGTGGACAGCGCTGACCATAGGGGTGGGCTGTGATGCGGTAGGTACGTGGCCGGGTGTACCGAATACCCGTTAGGTATCTCGGGAACCCTGTTCACATCGTTCGGGGCCGTATGGGAAACCTCGGCTGGACTCCCTGCGGATGGAACCTGAATAGGCGATAAACCTGGACTAGAGGCTTAAGTGTTTAGGTAGGTCGTGGTCTACACCCACGTCGGCTTTCGCTTGAAGTCTGCCGAGCACATATCGTGTGCAGACGCTAAGTGGTGGAAACATGTATGAAGAAGTACACCCCTGCAGGGTTAACCTAATCTATTCGAATAGCCGTGTCCACGGAAAAGGACCTCTGGGTTGCTTATATCAGTTCATAGACAAGTGAAAGCGGATACTCTAAAATAAGCAAGATAAGCGTGAGTGCTATGGATGGCGTTCTCGTAGGGAGACGGGAGCGGATCCATAGTGGTGTATTGATATGGTGAATATGTGGACTCGTGTGCGCCACCTCAAAAGAGTCGCTTGCAGTCGTAGTTTAGGATAGCCACCGAGTCAGAGCTGGCTTGCTGCAGTTAAACCCCACCATCCCCTTTGTTGATAATGATGCATATGTAGATAGTTCTGATGTAAGTCTTGCTGGATACATTTGTACTCACGTTTGCCTATTTTATGTTTTGCAGAGAGACTTCGGTCTCACTAGTAGTTCCACGTGGACTTCGACGTTTAGCTTGTTACCTCAGCTACGATCTTGTGCCCTCGGCAGGATCTGATAGATAGTCAGGCTTCTCAGCCTTTTTCATTTATAGATGTCTGTACTCAGACATGATAGCTTCCGCTTGTGCTTTGACTTGTATGCTCTGATTGTTGGGTCGTGAGACCCATGTTTGTAATATCTCGCTCCTCGGAGCCTATTGAATAAACTACTTGAGTCATAGAGTCATGTTGTGATGCCATGTTGTATTTGCACATATCGAGCATATTGTGTGTATGTTATTGAAATGCTTGGTATGTGTGGGATCTGACCATCTAGTTGTTTATCTTTAGTAGCCTCTCTTACGGGGAAATGTCTCCTACTGTTTCCACCGAGCCATGGTAGCTTGCTACTGCTCCGGAACGCTTAGGCTGGCCGGCATGTGTCCTTCTTCGTTCCTGTGTCTGTCCCTTCGGGGAAATGTCACGCGATGAATACCGGAGTCCTGTTAGCCCGCTATAGCCCGGTTCACCGGAGTCCTGCTAGCCCAGTGCTACAGCCTGGATTCACTCGCTGATGACCGACACGTTCGATGCTGGGTCATGGATGCCTGTCCCTGTAAGTCTGTGCCGCTTTGGGTTTACGACTAGCCATGTCAGCCCGGGCTCCTTATCATATGGATGCTAGCGACACTGTCATATACGTGTGCCAAAAGGCGCAAACGGTCCCGGGCAAAGGTAAGGCGACACCCGTGGGAATACCGTGCGTTGGGCCGCAAAGTGATATGAGGTGTTACATGCTAGATCGATGTGGCATTGAGTCGGGGTCCTGACAGCGTTGGTATCAGAGCTTGACTGCCTGTAGGATTACCAAGCCAAACTGGTCGAAGTTGAGTCTAGAAATTCTTTAGTTATATAAGGGAATTGATTGTGGGATGGAACGTAAGGCTATTTTTACTCCTTATACCTCATGCCCTTCTGATCTGAGTCATCTTATCTTTCCTGCGGGGATTAAGAACTAGGTTATCTCTTCTTTCTATCAGGATCACGTGTTACTAATCCGTAGACTTATAAGATTGTTGGATTTAAGCTTGAGTTCAGTTTCTACTACTTCCGTATGTTAATTGTTGATCTCGAAACCTTGATATCGTGCTTCTGAGTGGTTATGCCACCATTTTGTGAATGTCTCAAATCTTTTCTGAGCATTTACAGCCGTTATGCTGTCCGAGTCACCCCACGTTTCTGAATAGTCTGAAGCATTTGCAAAATTCCTTCCTCCCATTCCGATGTTCCTTTGGGCCAGATTAACCACACTAATCAGTGTGTTGAGGTAATTATTGCCTCGACATATATGTTGGAATTATTATTATGACCCTAAGTGTTTAGGGAATCACCTAGTAATCTAGCAATGTTTTGTGGTCCTAGTGTGAAGATTCTGGCCTTCATTCTCGGAAGCATCCCGTGATGCTACTTAGTAGTAGGTATTCTACTCCTGGGTTCTGAACCCGAGATTCACTCTACCTACTTCATGTTGATAGTGTTTGCTAGTTCCTTCAGGATATTAGTAACTTTGCGATAGTCCTCGAGGTGCGTGGTATTTCCTTCTTCCAAATACTATGAACCGCTTATGGCAGATGTTTATTGGATCAAAAGATCACAATTAGAGTACTCTTGAGGAGTTCTCCATTCATAAATCGTGACTCTGCCAGTTCTACCTTTCTGCATGGGTTATCCGGAAGAAATATGTTGAACTTGGTTCGACATACTAATCTATGCATCCACAACTCAGAAAATTATATGTTCCTTTGAGTTGTTCTCCGTAGTTGCATTCTGACCCTCGTCTATCAATTGATAGTCAGGAGTATGCGTGCATTCGTTCATCGATGCCTATGACTCTTGTGGTTTGTCAAGCCATTCTATTCCGGAATGACTAGGAGAAACAAACTCCAGTACCTCTTCCATATCTAGGATTGGGTCAAAGTAGTTGTATTCCGCAGATCAAATGCCAATCCAGCTTTTGGTTCTATTCTACCTTGGAGTATTACATATTTTATATCGAGATTGTTATAGGAATTGCACACCATCCCATGAACTCTTGGTACAGTGATACTTCTTGCCATCACTGTTCATTCCTCGGCCCTCGTGTTGATGCAACCGGAATACCGACAAATGAATTGTGATGTGTGAAATCAATACTGCTAGCAACTCTGTTGCTTGGTAGTTAAAGGATAATAATTTCATTCTTAGTATGTTGGTTTTCGAATCATCCTTCTAGGACTGATCGTGCTACCTAGTCCTTATTTCTGGTGCACCCTTCGACTGATGAGTTAGGATCTTGTCAAGTCCTCACTCATTTGATCATATCGTCTTGCCCTCAAAGGCAAGATTGTTCTCGAGCTTAGTAACATACCGGTGGTTCGTGATTTTCCGAATATCTTCTCGGAAGTATTACCAGGTTGTCACCTGACCGCTATGTTGAGTTCGTGATCAAGTTGGTTTCTTGTAAACCACCCCTTCTCCAAGAATCTGTGTTGGATATCCCTGAGCTAGTTGGTTAAGTTAGACAACGACTTGGAGAGTTGGAAGATAAAAGCTTGCCTGACTTAGTTCGTTCCAAAGGGATATTCTTGTGTAGTGTGAGTTGAAGAAAGATGATATCTTCATCGATTGGTCCTTGTGATCAGTTGCTGGACCTATTGTCTTATCAATCCTTTGATTTGAGTGTGGGCTATCGTCAAATCAAATCAGAACCAACGATATTCGTAATGTTGTCTTACTCGTGGTTGATCCCTCGAGCATACACCATTATATCTTTGGTCTGACCAATGCTATCACCGTGTTCACTTAACTATGGAATTCCTTTTAAAAGGAAACCTAGATGAATTGTTGTTGAGCCCATTGACAACATCCTTATCTCCTCCATAATTTTGTTGAACATTAAGCTAGTGTTGGAAATTTTTGAAAGCATTTGTTCATGCTAGCTCATGAAGCATATGTTTGGATGAAGGTAGTGACTTCCTTTAATTCATGTGCATCTGATGCAAGTTGCCGCCGTGGATTCGAGAAAGTCAATGTTGTTTTCTTGGAATCATTCCAAATCAGTCATGCACACGTGCGAAGAATTCTGTGGTTTGAAGACTTGCAACCTTCAATCTATATGTGTCCCTAGCACACCAAGCCACTGATTGAATTGTTCAAGGAGAAGAAGTTCCTTCTTAAGAGTATACCTTATGCAAGGACTTCGATATCCTCGATGATGGTTCCCAACCAGAACTCGGTAGTGTTTTATTATAAGACTACTTTGTGGTCATGCTTGTCTTGGACAACATGTTCACATGTTTGTAGCAGAACCAGCTCATGTTTTGGAGCTTGCTATCGTAGTTCATCTCCCGAGAATCTCGCAACGTCATCTCGTCGATTTGTGTTGCAAACTTTCATTTTTCTTCCTAGACTCGATGAGTCTGGAATATCCTGACACCAACCAGATCTGAATCTTAGGCAGATATGATGGGTTGGAACATTTCCCAAGAACTATAATATTGGTCTCTCGATAACCGGTAAGGTGGATGTCGTGGCCAACACACCCATCCGGTAGACCTATTATTATAGTATCTTATTTGATGAAATTGACCACCTCCCCATAGGGATTTCGTAGGATTTACTCCCTAGTTGCCCCTATGGATCTTTGTGTTCCCGAAGTCCGACCTTTACTTAATGTTCTAGATATCAAACCATATCTATGAATGGGTTACACTAGTACATCAAGGAGAACATTAGAAGCGGAGTGCTAAATGTCTCTCGGTCGATCTTCCAGATTTTGTTCCTTGGCTTCGCTAAGGTGAAATCTGAGAAGGTGTTATCTTCCTTTGCATCTGCATCCTCCATCACCATTCATCGTGGTAGTAAGTTGTGTTTACCGGACCCTCGACACGGATGTTGGTAAAACCTTGATGAATGTGGAAATTCTCAAGTTCTTGAGAGCACGCACAAGCGCTAGGTGTTATTATCGGCACTAACTGGGATTCCTCTCAGTTTCCTCGGCAATGCTATGATCTTTTCAAACAGTGAATTCACTCTCTATTGTTGGGTTCTTCCCCAGTTACCAGAATCATTCCCAGCATTTGCATTTTGTTCCCGGCTTGCACCACCAATGTGCCATTCTACCATGGGTCTCTTCCATTTCCGGTGATAAGCAAATTCATCCATGGCGTTGTCTTCAACAAGGTAATCCACATCATACAAGTCCGAGTATGCCATTCTACCGACCCCCTCCAAACGATTGCTGTGATTTGCCTTAGGCTGATATAGAGAGTCTCAATGATCTCTATATCAAAAGTAATTCTTTTTGCCACTTAAGATAATGATCTACGAATCACCCTCCTCCAGGATGTTCGTCGTGGTATCATGGCAATTCAACTCCTCGCTACGTTGACAACCGATTACCACCTTAAGCGTGGAATCGTTGTCTACCTAGTGAACCTTCGTCATCCATTTCCCCCCCCTCTTGATGTGTATCTCGTGTCTCAACCGAGAGATGGTTCTATGTCTCATTCCGTGAGTTAATCCTGAGTTGTTCGATCTTCGAGAAGACCGATCCTTCCAGAGTTTTCCTTTCCTCTTCTTGTCATGATTGGCTGAAGATTCTCAGAACAAGACATCAAGACAATGATGGTAAATGAATCAACGTTCAACTGAAGTGCACCCTGGATCGTGAAGATTGTACTAGTTTGCGTTCCCCTTTCACCTTACCCTACGCTTGAATCTCGAGACGAGATTCTTGTTTAGTGGGGGTGAGTTGTCACATCCCTAGCTTCAGGATTTGCTCTAGGTTAACTTCATGTGTGATTCATGTCTATATTTTTGAAACTTGAATTGAGGAATATTGGAAGCCTCAAAACCCTAAATAAAAGAGGGGCAAAAACCCTAGAAATCTCATTCATTGCTCCAAAAGGCTCTTCTTAAATGTTTGATAATTTTTGGTAAGGGTTCTGGTCCCAACCAAAATATTGAACATTTTTAAGGATTTATTTTTGGGACTTTGAATTTAAATCTTTAGCTATTTGAATTTGAGTTATATTCATATAATTAGAATATAATTTCAAATACCCCTGAAATATTTTATGAGCTTTTTGGAAAAGTCCATCTAGCAACATAAATTATTCAGAGGATATTTGGCACTGTTTTGAATTTGTTTAAATTTGAAAACAGTGGCAAAAGAATTAAATAAAAACAAAACAGAACAGAAAATATAACACAGAAATTACCTGGACCTTACCTAGCAGCCACCCACAGCCCAACACTGTGCAGCCCACCTGCGCAGGCCCGGCCCACCTCCTCCCCTTGTCTTCTTCCTCCCCTCGCACCGAAGCAGCTCGGTGGCGAGCGCCGACGCTGCCTCGGCCACCTCCTGCTTCCTCTCGTCGCCCTGGACTCCGTCCGCAACGCCACGCAACCCCTGGCCCTTCTCACTCCCTCTGGACCGCTCCCCCTCCCCTGGCTCTCTCTTTCCCTCTCTTCCTGTGATCCCCGAACGCACCTGGGAGCGCCGCTCGCCGTAGCCATGACCGCGGCCACCCCCTCCCCTCTCCGACGTGCTCCCGAGCTCCTGCACCTCGTCGCCAACCCCCTCACCGAGCCACGTGACCGGAAGGGCCCCGAGCAGCCGCCATCGTCATCATTCCCAAGCTTCGGCCCGGCGCCGTTCTCCGTCGAATTCGGCCACTCCGGCGCGCCCCCGAGCCCACTGACCCTCCCTACAGCTCCGCGGTGAGCCTCTGTGCAGACCCCCTCTCTCTCCCCTCGTGTTTGCGAGCCCTAGGCCATAGTTCCGTCGAGACCGAGACCTCACCGGCGCCGGACTTGTCGCCGTCGTCGTTTTGGTTCACCTCCGTTCAAACGAGCACGCAGGCGTACTCAGAGCACTCCCAGGAGTCCGTAGCACGCCCCAGCCCCTCCTGCCGTGCTCCCTAACGCCGACCCCGAGCTCACCCGAGCTCCGGCCGCCGCCTCGCTCGCCGTCGGCACCGATTCCGGCCGCCCCGAGTGCAACTGACTCCACCAGGAGCTTCGGCTCGTCCCCAGCTCCTCCTAGATGCCCTCCGCGGCCCATTTGGTCGCCGGAGTGGCCAAAACCACTCTCGCCGCCGCGCTAATGGTCGCCGCCGGCGAAACTCCGGCAGGAGCCGACGTGGCCAGTCATTAGGGCCTAACTACCCCCGCTAACCAACCCCCTAGGCCACTGACAGTGGGCCCCAGGGCTTAGTCAGAGCTAACCAGCCCGGGTCAACGCGGGATTAGTCCCTGTGTCACTGACCAGTGGACCCCACTGGTCAGGTTTGACCCGGGGCAGCCCTGTTGACTTGCTGACGCAAGCATGACGCAGTGCTGATGTCATAATTAATTTTCTGGAATTGTTTTAATTCTAAATAATCAGAAAATTCCAGAAAATGTCTAAAACTTCTAAAAATCATAGAAAATTAACCGTAACTCCAAATTAAATAATTTATATATGAAAAATTATCAGAAAAATTCAAGGAATCCATCTGTACCATTTTCATGCATGTTAGAACAACTTATCACTACTGTTTAGGCAAATGAAGTGAATGGCATTTAAATAACCACATACGGAGTTTGAATTTGAATCTTGTATTCAAACCAACTTCATTTAATCTGGTTTAGGTGCATTAGCCCAAAACACATTCATATTGCCATGTCATAGCATGCATCATATTGTGCATTGCATTGATCGTGTTCTTTCTGTATTTGCCGGTATTTGTCCCCTCTCGATAGACGTGATACCGATGATGTGATCGTTGACACTGATGAAGACTCAATGTTATCTTCAGAAGTGCCAGGCAAGCAAAACCCCCTTGTTCATTCCGATACAATCCTACTCTCTCGCTCCTGCTCTCTTTTAATGCATTAGGACAACACCGATTCATCTGTTACTTGCTGCGGTAGCTGAACCCCTTATCCTCTGCATGACCTGTCATTGCCACAGTAAATAGATGAAACCCACTAGCATGAGTAGGAGTTGTTTGAGCCCTGTTGTGCCTACTCATTCATGTTTGTTTGTCATGCCTGCTATTGCTTAGAGTTGAGTCAGGTCTGATTCATCGGGGATGAATCAGAGGCGTGTGAACATGTCCTACTGTGTGTGAGCTAAGTGTGTGAACACGATTTGGTAAAGGTAGCGGTGAGAGGCCATGTAGGAGTACATGGTGGGTTGTCTCATTGCAGCCGTCCTCAGGAACTGAGTTCTGTGTTTGTGATCCATGATTCAGCTACTACCACGCATTGGGCCCGAAACCAATGGACCCTCTCGGCTTCTTATCACCCTTGTCCTCTGTCCAGGAGTTGCAAGTAGTTTCTGGTGTTTGTAGTATGCTGGAGGCCGTGGGCAGCGCTGACCGTAGGGGTGGGCTGTGATGCGGTAGGCACGTGGCACGGTGTACCGGGCGCCCGTTTGGTGTCTCGGGAACCCTGTTCACATCGTTTGGGGCTGTGAGCGAAACTCCGGCCGGATCTCCTCATGGATGGAACCCGAATAGGCGATAAACCTGGACTAGAGACTTAAGTGTTTAGGTAGGTCGTGGCCTACACCCACGTCGGCTTCCGCTTGAAGTCTGCCGAGCACATGTCGTGTGCAGACGGCGTAAGTGGTGGAAGCGTGTGTGAAGAAGTACACCCCTGCAGGGTTAACCTAATCTATTCGAATAGCCGTGTCCGCGGAAAAGGACTTCTGGGTTGCTTATATCAGTTCATAGACAAGTGAAAGTGGATACTCTAAAATACGCAAGATAAGCGTGAGTGCTATGGATGGCGTTCTCGTAGGGAGACGGGAGCGGATCCATAGTGGTGTATTGATATGGTGAATATGTGGACTCGTGTGCGCCACCTCAAAAGAGTTACTTGCAGTCGTAGTTCAGGATAGCCACCGAGTCAAAGCTGGCTTGCTGCAGTTAAACCCCACCATCCCCTTTGTTGATAATGATGCATATGTAGATAGTTCTGATGTAAGTCTTGCTGGGTACATTTGTACTCACGTTTGCCTATTTTATGTTTTTGCAGAGAGACTTCGGTCTCACTAGTAGTTCCACGTGGACTTCGACGTTTAGCTTGTTACCTCAGCTACGATCTTGTGCCCTCGGCAGGATCTGATAGATAGTCAGGCTTCTCAGCCTTTTTCATTTATAGATGTCTGTACTCAGACATGATAGCTTCCGCTTGTGCTTTGACTTGTATGCTCTGATTGTTGGGTCGTGAGACCCATGTTTGTAATATCTCGCTCCTCGGAGCCTATTGAATAAACTACTTGAGTCATAGAGTCATGTTGTGATGCCATGTTGTATTTGCACATATCGAGCATATTGTGTGTATGTTATTGAAATGCTTGGTATGTGTGGGATCTGACCATCTAGTTGTTTATATTTAGTAGCCTCTCTTACGGGGAAATGTCTCCTAGTGTTTCCACCGAGCCATGGTAGCTTGCTACTACTCCGGAACGCTTAGGCTGGCCGGCATGTGTCCTTCTTCGTTCCTGTGTCTGTCCCTTCGGGGAAATGTCGCGCGATGAATACCGGAGTCCTGTTAGCTCGCTACAGCCCGGTTCACCGGAGTCCTGCTAGCCCAGTGCTACAGCCTGGATTCACTCGTTGATGACCGACACGTTCGATGCTGGGTCATGGATGCCTGTCCCTGTAAGTCTGTGCCGCTTTGGGTTTACGACTAGCCATGTCAGCCCGGGCTCCTTATCATATGGATGCTAGCGACACTGTCATATACGTGTGCCAAAAGGCGCAAACGGTCCCGGGCAAAGGTAAGGCGACACCCGTGGGAATACCGTGCGTGAGGCCGCAAAGTGATATGAGGTGTTACATGCTAGATCGATGTGGCATTGAGTCGGGGTCCTGACAGCGCCATGAATCACAGGCGCCGCCGGACGATTCTTCGTGACGCGTGTTTCTCTCCGGAGGCACTGAATGCCTTTAATGCGGGAGACGCGCACCTCCGTGCCGCTCGAGATGGTTTAACCAGAGCCACGGAGCAGTATGTGAAAGACATACGGGTGAGGAATTTTAATAGTTATATATGCCAGTAGCCCCCGAGACTTAAAATAGTTAGAATAACTTATTTAAGGATCATTTGTTTATGCAGGATCTTACGGAGAAGAATACTTGTCTGTCCCAGGAGCTTCAAGAGTGCAAGGCCCAACTTGAGGCCGCACTAGCCGCTGCAGGAGGAAGCACAGAGACTCCCTCTGGTAATACATACTTCGAAAAGATAAGTAGTTTGTGAAGTGCGGCGTGTGCGTAAGTTTGACAATTAAATTGCAGAGGGTGCCGGATTGGAACCGGACAAGCAACATCTGCTATGCTAGTTGAAGGCCGGTGAGAAGGTGCTTATGAGGGTGCAGCAGGAGAGGAACAAACTCCAAGATGCCAACACCCGGTTGGGCGAAGAATTAAAAGATGTTCGGGTCTAGCTGGCTGACTCCATAAAGGAGAATCGGCGGCTTCGTCGCGGCATTTACAGTAAGTGCTTGAGCAAACTCTTTTGAAAAGAAGAGTTTGGCGAGGAAGTCGATTGACAGAAATGTGTCTCTAGGTGTGCTCACGGGTTGTCCGACGGAGGAGATGCCTGCTTCCACGGGTGACCTTCTTCCCGAGCTGCTGCAACTGCACGAACGTATTCGGCAGGCGATGAGCGGCGTCGTCCAGGCCTTATGGCCGTCCGTCTCCCTACCCGAGGGTCTTGGAGGGCTTGCTGACAAGCTTCAGGGAGTACGGCAGCGCTTCCATCTGTGGAAGATATCAGCCTGCCGTCAAGGCGCCAAAGAGGCCTGGGCCATGGTGAAGACGCGGTACACGAAGGCTGATCCAAACCACATGGCCGAGGTCGGACCTATGGGGCCCGATGGGAAGGAGATCCCTGTGAGCTTAATGTACGGCCAAGTAGAGTTGGCCGCGAAATATTCCCAACGGGACTGTAAGCTAGACAGCCTGTTAGATGGGATTGAAGAGGACTTTAATCAATCAATTTGACGATGTAATTTTAAAATGACATGTAAAATGCCTTCTAGCCGGATTGTAGATCGTTTGTCTTTGCAGAACTTTTCGCTTCAACCTCGGGACCCAACAGTCCGGAGTGTGTCCGAATACCCTAGCGGTTAGAAAAACCGGGGCATGCATGGAGACCAGGCGTAGGGGTCATTAGTGCTTTATCAGACAAGTGCCCAACTAGTTATGTTATATTACATGGTTAGTAAGAAACATCTTCCAGGGAGAATAGTTCCGTTAGGGGTTCCTTTCCCTGGGAGGCATGCCCTAAGGTGCATGTCCGTACTGCGAAAAGAGCAGAAAAAGCATCTGGGGGCAGATAAGTTTAAATAAGTAATAAATCATCTTTCAAGTCACCGACCGAATATTCCCTTAAGAACGCTAGCTTTCGGCTTCACCCAGTCTGAGGTACACATCCGGCTGACCCGGCAGTAACAATCGCAGAGGTGCTCCCTTTACCTCCTAGCCGAACAATCGGGAACGTAGGGGTAAGCACAGGAGCCAGGCAACCCAGCTTGGCCAAAACTTAAGTCATATCGATGCATATAATGGTGAATAAAAGGTACATGCGGAAGTATGACACATGTGTTGGGCATGAAGCCCGTATAAATAAGCTTCTGTTAAAGAAGCCCCCAGGTATAATGAGTGCTAGTAGCACATCAAGTGTGTGCGAACAATGCGCAGATCAGTCCATCAAAGGCTTTTACTAAAAAAGGCCTGGAAGAAGGAGGGGAACAAGAGACAGTGAAAATGTAAAAGGTGGACGGGGGAGGGAGACGAACTCTGAGTCCGGCGCTAGGCGTAGAATCTTCGGAGACGGGCTGCGTTCCATGGGTTCGGCTCGAGTCGGTTGTCAGATGCGTTACATAGACGGTATGCTCCGCCGGTCAGGACTTGGTCAATGATGAAGGGACCTTCCCATTTGGGCTTGAGTTTGTCCTTTTTCTTGTCCGGCAGGCGTAGAACAAGTTCGCCAACATTGTAAGTTTTGGCCCGTACTTCTCTGCTTTGATATCTTCGAGCCTGCTGCTGGTAAAATGCGGAACGAGCTTTTGCCACGTCCCGCTCCTCCTCTAAGGCGTCCAAACTGTCCTGCCGATCCAACTCGGCTTCTCTTTCTTCGTACATGCGCACGCGAGGTGAGTCATGAATTATATCGCAGGGCAAAACTGCCTCTGCGCCGTACACCATAAAAAATGGTGTGAATCCGGTAGTGCGGTTCGGCGTGGTCCGCAGCCCCCAGAGTACGGAGTCGAGCTCCTCTACCCAGTGCGTGTTAGATTCCGTGAGGGACCGCACTAATCTGGGTTTGATGCCGCTCATGATTAGACCATTTGCACGTTCGACTTGACCGTTAGTTTGGGGGTGATAGACTGAAGCGTAGTCGAGTCTGATGCCCATGTTTTTGCACCAGAGTTTAACCTCGTCGGCCGTGAAATTCGTGCCGTTATCAGTGATGATGCTGTGGGGGACACCATAACGGTGTACTACCCCGGATATGAAGTCTATCACGGGTCCGGATTCGGCCGTTTTAACTGGCTTGGCCTCTACCGTTTGGTGAATTTGTCCACCATGACCAATAGGTATTTTTGCTTGTGGGTTCCTCCTTTAAGGGGTCCAACCATATCAAGCCCCCAGACCGCGAACGGCCAGGTGATGGGTATAGTTTTGAGGGCGGTGGGTGGCATGTGGCTTTGATTAGCAAAGAGCTGGCAACCGACGCATCGTTCGACTAAGTCTTGAGCATCTGCCCGGGCAGTCGGCCAATAAAATCCTGTACGGAAGGCCTTGCCTACAAGGGCCCGGGATGCAGCATGGTGCCCACCAAGTCCCGCGTGAATTTCAGCTAGGAGATTTCGCCCTTCCTCTTCGGAGATACACCTTTGAAGGACTCCGGTTGTGCTTTTCTTATAAAGTTCTCCCTCATGGACCTTGTAGGCTTTAGATCGCCGAACTATGCAGCGGGCCTCATTTTGGTCTTCGGGGAGTTCCTGCTAGTTAAGTAGGCTAGGAATGGTTTCGTCCACGGGGCGATTACTGCCATTATTTCGTAGGCTGAGGGTGTTATTTCATTGGCTGGGCCACCGACTGTGTCAGAATGTTCTGTGTTGGGTGGCGCGGTTGGTTCTAGGTTGCTATTTCCGGACTCCTCTTCCCATAATACGGATGGCTTAAAGAGCCGCTCCAGGAAGATGTTTGGAGGGACGGCATCGCGTTTTGCGCCGATGCGTGCCAACACGTCGGCTTCCTGGTTATTATCCCGGGCTACATGGTGGAATTCGAGTCCTTCGAACCGAGCTGACATTTTTAAGATGGCGTTACGATAGGCTGCCATTTTCGGATCCTTGGCATCAAAGTCTCCATTTACTTGGGATATTGCGAGGTTTGAGTCCCCGCGCACCTCTAGGCATTGAATACCCATGGAGATTGCCATCCGAAGACCATGTAGAAGGGCCTCGTATTCGGCTGCATTGTTAGAGTCTGTGTACATTATCTGAAGTACGTATTGGACTGTGTCTCCGGTTGGGGACGTCAGTACGACGCCAGCCCCCAAGCCGGCCAACATTTTGGAGCCGTCGAAATGCATGATCCAATTGGAGTATGCGCCGTACTCTTTAGGGAGTTCGGCTTCGGTCCATTCGGCGATGAAGTCAGCCAAAACTTCCAACTTTATAGGTCGCCTTGGTTTGTAGGTTATGTCAAATGGTAAGAGCTCAATGGCCCATTTTGCAATCCTGCCCGTCACATCGCGGTTGTTTATAATGTCGTTGAGGGGTACTTCGGAGGCCACTGTTATCGAGCACTCTTGAAAGTAGTGTCGCAGCTTCCGGGATGCCATGAACACCGCGTACGCTATCTTTTGATAATGTGGATACCGGGACTTGCATGGGGTTAAGACAGTGGATACGTAGTACACTGGTTTTTGAAGAGGGAATTTGTGTCCTTCTGCTTCTCGTTCGACGACGAGCGCTGCGCTGACAACTTGATGTGTTGCCGCGATATATAATAACATTGGTTCGCCTAGGTTGGGCGCGGCCAGGACCGGATTTGTTGCTAGTATGGCCTTTATTTCTTCGAGTCCGGCCGTGGCAGCATCCGTCCACTCGAAGTGTTCGGTGCGCCGGAGGAGGCGGTAGAGAGGCAATGCCTTTTCTCCCAAACGGGAGATGAAGCGGCTTAAAGCCGCCACGCATCCAGTCAGTTTTTGTATTTGTTTGAGGTCTTTTGGGATATCCAGTTGTGACAGAGCTCGGATCTTGGCTGGGTTTGCTTCAATTCCTCTACCGGATACAATGAAGCCCAAGAGCTTTCCGGCTGGTACGCCGAAAACGCATTTTTCCGGGTTGAGCTTAATGTCATATGCTCGGAGGTTGTCGAATGTGAGCCTCAAATCGTCTACTAGAGTTTCGACGTGTTTGGTCTTAACGACCACATCGTCTACGTATGCCTCCACTGTTTTGCCGATCTGGGTAGCCAGACATGTCTGAATCATGCGCTGATATGTTGCGCCGGCGTTTTTAAGTCCGAAGGGCATTGTGTTGAAGCAGAATGGTCCGTATGGAGTAATGAATGCCGTTGCGGCCTGGTCTGTTTCCGCCATCTTGATTTGATGGTATCCGGAGTATGCGTCGAGGAAACACAATGAATCGTGCCCCGCGGTAGCATCGATGATTTGGTCGATGCGGGGGAGGGGGAAAGGATCCTTTGGACAGGCCTTATTAAGGTCTTTAAAATCCACACAAAGGCGCCAGGATTTGTCCTTTTTTGGTACCATTACCAGGTTTGCTAGCCAGTCCGGATGTTTTATATCTCTGATGAATCCGGCTTCTAATAGTTTGGCTAGCTCCTCTCCCATTGCCTGTCTTTTGGGTTCGGAAAATCGTCGAAGAGCCTGTTTGACTGGCTTGAATCCTTTTAGGATATTTAGGCTGTGCTCTGCCAGCCTGCGTGGGATTCCTGGCATATCTGAAGGGTGCCAGGCAAAAATGTCCCAATTTTCCCGAAGGAATTCTCGTAGTGCGGCTTCTACATCAGGGTTTAATTGTGCCCCAATGGAGGCCGTCTTTGTGGGGTCCGTTGGATGGACCTGGAATTTGACTATTTCGTCTGCTGGTTTAAAAGATGTGGACTTAGATCTCTTATCGAGTATCACATCGTCCCTATTCACCGTGGAGCGTAGTGCAGTGAGTTCTTCTGCCGCTAGTGCTTCGGATAGTGCCTCTAGGGCTAGTGCGGCTGTCTTATTTTCGGCGCGGAGTGCTATGTCCGGATCACTGACCAGAGTGATGATTCCATTGGGCCCGGGCATTTTGAGCTTCATGTACCCGTAATGGGGTACGGCTTGGAAAATTGTGAATGCCTCTCGCCCTAATAGAGCGTGATATCCGCTGCTGAACGGGGCCACTTGGAACGTGACTTCCTCGGACCTGTAGTTGTCCGGCGAGCCGAACACCACATCTAGTGTGATTTTTCCTGTGCAGCGTACTTCCCGACTAGGGATTATTCCTCTAAAGGTTGTGCTGCTTCGCTCAATGCGGCTCCAGTCTATTTCCATTTTTTGGAGGGTTTCCTCGTAGATGAGGTTTAATCCGCTGCCGCCATCCATGAGTACCTTGGTAAGACGAAAGCCGTCCACTATGGGACTGAGGACCAATGCGGCTGGTGCTCGGGCTGTTCGGAATTTAGGTTCGTCGCTGGCATTGAAGGTGATAGCCGTGTCGCTCCATGGATTTGTTGTTGCTACTTGGTAGACTTCGGCGAGGCTGCGGATTGTTCGTTTCCGCATATTATTTGATGCGAAAGTCTCGAAGACTGTTAATACCGTACTGGTACTGTTGGGCTGGTTTTCCGGGGCTAGAAGCCCTTCGCCACTTTTGGCCACCTGCCGTAGTATCCAACATGCCCGGAGGCTATGTGTTGGAGTGGCGCCTTCTGCATTATGGATTTTGCAGGGTCCGCTGAGCCATCCCTCCAGTACGGTTCCGTACCCTTTAGGGGTTTTTGCTTTTTGGTTTTTGACCCAGGTGCTTGAGCATGGTGCACCCTTTTATTCCGGACTAAGGTTGTGTTTAGGGCCGGATTGTCCCAAAATCTAGTTTCGGTTTTCCAGGCACTCTCCATCGCACAGTATTTTCGTACTATGGTCGCCAGGTCGGCGAAGCGCGTGACCTTGCGACGACTTATGGCGTTCATGATTCCCTTGTCCGTGCAATTATTGCAGAAAATAGAGATTGCGCTTTCCTCATGGCAGTCCTTTATCCTGTCCATAACCAGGAGGAATCTGGCCCAGTAATGATGTACTGTTTCATCGGGCTCTTGCCGTATTTGATATAGATCGCTTGTGTTTGGGTGGGCGGGTGGAACTAAATTCGGAACCCCGCCCAAACTGAGGCTCAAAGGCCGAGGAGTTTCCGGATTTGGAAGCTTGGATTGCTGGAGGTCGTCCAACGAATCTAGTCCGCTGCCTGACTTTAGGTTCAGTACTCGATTGACGTCCGTCCCTCCGCGGGAATCCGGCATGGAGGGATCGGGAATCCGGACATAACTGGTTTTTAACATAGAAGAAGAGTCGCCGCGTTGTTCTTCTACCACCGCAACATGGTGGGTAGCCTGGGGAGAGTTAATTTCTCTCAGATCGGTTTTAAGCCCAATCTGATCGTAGTCTGTAGCGACTCCCAGGGCGGCGATGCGATCCAAGAGCTCGTTTACGGAAGAGAGCTCCATCGGATCCAGCTGCTCGGCGAATTCCGAGTTGATGCGAAGATCGCTTTTGATGACCCGAGAGGTCATCGTCGAAGCGGTGGCCGAACAGGCGGTCATAAGAAAACCACCCAGCCGGATAGCTTGACCGGCGGCCAAAGCTCCTTTGGCAATGGTACCGTCTTTGAAGACGAGAAGAGGCATCCTTCCTGATTACGACGGCACAGAGGAACTCTCAATGAAAGCACCAATGTTGGTGTCAAAACCGGCGGATCTCGGGTAGGGGGTCCCGAACTGTGCGTCTAGGCGGATGGTAACAGGAGACAAGGGACACGATGTTTTACCCAGGTTCGGGCCCTCTTGATGGAGGTAAAACCCTACGTCCTGCTTGATTGATATTGATGATGTGGGTATTACAAGAGTAGATCTACCACGAGATCAAGGAGGCTAAACCCTAGAATCTAGCCTATGGTATGATTGTTGTTATTGTTGTTCTGTCCTACGGACTAAAACCATCCGGTTTATATAGACACCGGAGAGGGCTAGGGTTAAACAGAGTCGGTTACAATGGTAGGAGATCTACATATCCGTATCGCCAAGCTTGCCTTCCACGCCAAGGAAAGTCCCATCCGGACACGGGACGAAGTCTTCAATCTTGTATCTTCATAGTCTTGGAGTCCGGCCGATGATGATAGTTCGGCTATCCGGACACCCCCTAATCCGGGACTCCCTCAATCCCCCTCCTGCAGGTTGCCGGAACAGGGTCCCGATTGGTTTTTGGTGGCTACAGAGACTTGCGGCGGCGGAACTCCTGATCTATTTTCTGTTCTGGAAGTTTTAGGGTACGTAGGTATATATGGGTGAAAGGAGTACGTCGGTGGAGCTACGGGGGCCCCACGAGGCAAGGGGGCGCGCCCAGGGGGGAGGGCGCGCCCCCCACCCTCGTGAGCACCTCCCGTATCTTCTGATGTGGGGTCCAAGTCCATCAGGTGGGTTTCCTTCCAAAAATAACTTCTCCAGTTGATTTCGTTCCGTTTTGACTCCGTCTGATATTCCTTTTCCTCGAAATACTGAAATAGGCATAAAACAGCAAATCTGGGCTGGGCCTCCGGTTAATAGGTTAGTCCCAAAAATAATATAAAAGTGGATAATAAAGCCCAATATTGCCTAAAATAGTAGATAAAGTAGCATGGAGCAATAGAAAATTATAGATACGTTGGAGACGTATCAAGCATCCCCAAGCTTAATTCCTGCACGTCCTCGAGTAGGTAAATGATAAAAAAGAATTTTTGATGCGGAGTGATACTTTGGCATAATTTCAATGTAAATCTTCTTAATCATGGTATGAATATTCAGATCTGATAGATTCAAGACAAAAGTTCATATTGACATAAAAATAATAATACTTCGAGCATACTAATCAAAGCAATTTTGTCTTCTCAAAATAACATGGCCAAAGAAAGTTATCCCTACAAAATCATATAGTCTGGCTATGCTCCATCTTCCCCACACAAAGTATTTAAATCATGCACAACCCCGATGACATGCCAAGCAATTGTTTCATACTTTAACATTTTCAAAACTTTTTCAATCTTCATGCAATACATGAGCGTGAGCCATGGATATAGCACTATATGTGGAATAGAACGGTGGTTGTTGAGAAGAAAAAAAGAGGGAAGATAGTCTCACATCAACTAGGCGTATCAACGGGCTATGGAGATGCCCATCAATAGATATCAATGTGAGTGAGTAGGGATTGCCATGCAACAGATGCACTAGAGCTATAAGTATATGAAAGCTCAACAAAAGAAACTAAGTGGGTGTGCATCCAACTCGCTTGCTCACGAAGACCTAGGGCATTTTGAGGAAGCCCATCATTGGAATATACGATCCAAGTTCTATAATGAAAAATTCCCACTAGTATATGAAAGTGACAAAATGAGAGACTCTCTATCATGAAGATCACGGTGCTACTTTGAAGCACAAGTGTCGTAAAAGGATAGTAGCATTGTCCCTTCTCTCTTTTTCTCTCATTTTTTTATTTGGGCCTTTTCTCTTTTTTTATGGCCTCTTTTTTTTTGTCCGGAGTCTCATCCCGACTTGTGGGGGAATCATAGTCTCCATCATCCTTTCCTCACTTGGGACAATGCTCTAATCATGATGATCATCACACTTTTATTTTTCTTACAACTCAACAATTACAACTCGATACTTAGAACAAAATATGACTCTATATGAATGCCTCCGGCGGTGTATCGGGATGTGCAATGAAACATGAGTGACATGTATGAAAGAATTATGAAAGGTGGCTTTGCCACAAATACGATGTCAACTACATGATCATGCTAGAAATATGAAAAAAGTAATGTATGTCATGATGATGATGGTGGAAGTTGCATGGCAATATATCTCGGAATGGCTATGGAAATGCCATGATAGGTAGGTATGGTGTCTGTTTTGAGGAAGGTATATGGTGGGTGTATGATACCGGCGAAAAGTGTGCGGTATTAGAGAGGCTATCAATGGTGGAAGGATGAGAAAAGTGCGTATAATCCATGCACTCAACATTAGTCATGAAGAACTCATATACTTATTGCAAAAATATAGAAGTTATCAAAGCAAAGTATTACGCGCATGCTCCTAGGGGGATAGATTAGTAGGAAAAGACCATCGCTCGTCCCCGACCGCCACTCATAAGCAAGACAATCAATAAATAAATCATGCTCCGAGTTCATCACATAACGGTTCACCATACGTGCATGCTACAGGAATCACAAACTTCAACACAAGTATTCTTTAAATTCACAACTACTCAACTAGCACGACTTTGATATTATCACCTCCATATCTCAAAACAATTATCAAGCATCAAACTTATCTTAGTATTCAATTCACTCAAAAGAAAGCTTCACATAACTTGAACACTAAGTATATTAACATTAAGCAAACTACCATGCTATTAACGACTCTCAAAATAATCTAAGTGAAGCATGACAGATCAATAGTTTCTTTAAAACAAATCCACCACCGTGCTCAAAAGATATAAGTGAAGCACTATGAGCAAAGACTATCAAGCTCAAAAGATATAAGTGAAGCACAATGAGTAGCTAAATAATTATGCAACTAAATGAAGGCTCTCTCCCATTAAAGAATTTCAGATCTTGATATTGTATTCAATCAGCAAGCAAAACAAAATAAATGACATTGCAAGGATAGCACAACTCATGTGAAGAAGCAAAAACTTAGGCTCAACCGATACTAATCGATAGTTGTTGAAGAAGAAAGGTGGGATGCCTACCGGGGCATCCCCAAGCTTAGATGCTTGAGACTTCTTGAAATATTATCTTGGGGTGCCTTGGGCATCCTCAAGCTTGAACTTTTGTGTCTCCTTAATTCCTCTCATATCATGGTTTCTCTTTTTATCAAAAGCTTCATTCACAACAAACTCAACAAGAACTCGTGAGATAGGTTAGTATAAACCAATGCAAAACCTTATCATTTTCTA
Source organism: Triticum aestivum (assembly GCF_018294505.1). Taxonomy (NCBI): domain Eukaryota; kingdom Viridiplantae; phylum Streptophyta; class Magnoliopsida; order Poales; family Poaceae; genus Triticum; species Triticum aestivum. Next base: position 589,061,407 of record NC_057813.1, on the reverse strand, counting down.
CTGTAACAAATCACTAAAATTATTATTCAACATTGAATACTAAATGCCTCTGCATATTTAATACTCCTATCCTCAAATAGAATCATTAAACAAGCATACAAATGCAAACAATGCAAACATAACAGCAATCTGTCAAAACAGTACAGTCTGTAAAGAATGCAAGAGTATCAATACTTCCCTGACCTCAAAAATTATGAACTAAAATTCCCACTGTAATAATTTATCAGAGCTCAATATGCAAAAAGATTCAACGTTAGACCACTGCTCTGAATTTTCTAGGGAATTTTTGCAACAGCGGTAAACTTTCTGTTTTCAAACAGCAACATGCAAACTAGCAAAATAAGCATGGCAAAGGCTATCCTTGACCTTTTTATTGAAACCTAAAGATGCAAAACACTATTCTAAATAACAGCAAGAAAAAACTAAAAAAATAAAATGATGCTCCAAGCAAAACACATATCATGTGGTGAATAAAAATATAGCTCCAAGTAAAGTTACCGATGAACGAAGACGAAAGAGGGGATGCCTTCCGGGGCATCCCCAAGCTTAGGCTCTTGGTTGTCCTTGAATATTACCTTGGGGTGCCTTGGGCATCCCCAAGATTAGGCTCTTGCCACTCCTTATTCCATAGTCCATCGAATCCTTCCCAAAACTTGAAAACTTCAACCACACAAAACTCAAAACAAAACTCGTAAGCTCCGTTAGTATAAGAAAATAAAACCACCACTTAGGTACTGTAATTAAATCATTCTAAATTCATATTGGTGTAATATATACTGTATTCTAACTTCTCTATGGTTCATACCACTTAATACTAGCCATAGATGCATCAAAATAAGCAAACAACACATAGAAAACAGAATCTGTCAAAAACAGAATAGTCTGTAGTAATCTGTATAAAATGTATACTTCTGGAACCCCAAAAATTATGACCTAAATTGCTGGACCTGAGAAATTTGTCTATTAATCATATTCAAAAAGAATCAACCTAAAAGCACTCTCCAGTAAAAAATGGCAGCTAATCTCGTGAGCGCTAAAGTTTCTGTTTTTCACAGCAAGATCATATAAACTTCACCCAAGTCTTCCAAAAGGTTCTACTTGGCAGTTTATTGAAACAAAAGCTATAAAACATGATTACTACAGTAGCATAATCATGTGGACACACAAAATCAGTAAGGATAAATATTGGGTTGTCTCCCAACAAGCGCTTTTCTTAAATGCCTTTCTAGCTAGGCATGATGATGACAATGATGCTCACAAAAAAGATAAGAATTGAAACATAACGGGAGCATCATGAAGCATATGACTAGCACATTTAAGTATAACCCACTTCCTATGCATAGGGATTTTGTGAGCAAACAACTTATGGGAACAATAATCAACTTGCATAGGATGGCACAACAAGCATAGCTTCAAAACTTTAAGCACATAGAGAGGAAACTTGATATTATTGCAATTCCTACAAGCATATATTCCTCCCTCATAATAATTTTCTGTAGCATCATGAATGAATTCAACAATTTAACCAGCACCTAAAGCATTATTTTCATGATCTACAAGCATAGAAAATTTACTACTCTCTACATAAGCAAACTTCTTCTTTATAGCATACGTATCATCACAATAATCATCATGGATAGGAGACATGCTTTCATCATAGTAAATTTGCTCATCAAAGCTTGGGGGACAAAATATATCATATTCATCAAACATAGCTTCCCCAAGCTTGTGGCTTTGCATATCATTAGCATCATGGATATTCAAGGAATTCATACTAACAACATTGCAATCATGCTCATCATTCAAAGATTTAGTGCCAAACATTTTAAAGATTTCTTCTTCTAGCACTTGAGCACAATTATCCTTTTCCATCATACTCACGAAAGATATTAAAAAGGTGAAGCGTATGAGACAAACTCAACTCCAGTTTTTGTAGTTTTCTTTTATAAACTAGACTAGTGCTAAAACAAGAAACAAAAAGATTCGATTGCAAGATCTAAAGATATACCTTCAGCTACTCACCTCCCCGGCAACGGCGCCAGAAAAGAGCTTGATGTCTACTACACAACCTTATTCTTGTAGACGTTGTTGGGCCTGCAAGTGCACAGGTTTGTAGGACAGTAGCAAATTTCCCTCAAGTGGATGACCTAAGGTTTATCAATCCGTAGGAGGCGTAGGATGAAGATGGTCTCTCTCAAGCAACCCTGCAACCAAATAACAAAGAGTCTCTTGTGTCCCCAACACACCCAATACAATGGTAAATTGTATAGGTGCACTAGTTCGGCGAAGAGATGGTGATACAAGTGCAAAATAGATAGTAGATATAGGTTTTTGTAATCTGAAATAATAAAAACAGCAAGGTAACTGAGCGATAAAAGTGAGCGTAAACGGTATTGCAATGATAGGAAACAAGGCCTAGGGTTCATACTTTCACTAGTGTAAGTTCTCTCAACAATAATAACATAGATAGAACATATGAAAAGCCCTCAACATGCAACAAAGAGTCACTCCAAAGCCACTAATAGCGGAGAACAAACGTAGAGATTATGGTCGGGTACGAAACCACCACAAAGCTATTCTTTCGGATCATCTATAAAGAGTTCAGTACTAGAATAACACCTTAAGATACAAATCAACCAAAACCCTAATGTCACCTAGATACTCCATTGTCACCTCAAGTATCCGTGGGCATGATTATACGATATGCGTCACACAATCTCAGATTCATCCAACCAACATAAAAGTACTTCAAAGAGTGCCCCAAAGCTACTACCAGAGAGTCAAGAACGTGTGCCAACCCCTATGCATAGGTTCCCAAGTGTCACGAAAACCGCAAGTTGATCACCAAAACATACATCAAGTGGATCAATAGAATAACCCATTGTCACCACGGTTATCCCACGCAAGACATACATCAAGTGTTCATAAAGACTCAATCTGATAAGATAACTTCAAAAGGGGAAACTCAATTCATCACAAGAGAGTAGAGGGGGAGAAACATCATAAGATCCAACTACAATAGCAAAGCTCGGGATACATCAAGATCGTGCCTTGGAGGAACACGAGAGAGAGAGAGATCAAACACATAGCTACTGGTACATACCCTCAGCCCTGAGGGTGAACTACTCCCTCCTCGTCATGGATAGCACCGGGATGATGAAGATGGCCTCCGGTGATGGGATCCCCCTCCGGCAGGGTGCCGGAACAGGGTCCCAATTGGTTTTTGGTGGCTACAGAGGATTGCGGTGGTGGAACTCCCGATCTATTTTCTGTTCTGGAAGTTTTAAGGTACGTAGGTTATATGGGTGAAAGGAGTACGTCGGTGGAGCTACGGGGGCCCCACGAGGCAGGGGGCGCGCCCGGGGGGGAGGGCGCGCCCCCCACCCTCGTGAGCACCTCCCGTATCTTCTGACGTGGGGTCCAAGTCCATCAGGTGGGTTTCCTTCCAAAAATAACTTCTCCAGTTGATTTCGTTCCGTTTTGACTCTGTCTGATATTCCTTTTCCTCAAAATACCGAAATACGCATAAAACAGCAAATCTGGGCTGGGCCTCCAGTTAATAAGTTAGTCCCAAAAATAATATAAAAGTGGATAATAAAGCCCAATATTGCCTAAAACAGTAGATAAAGTAGCATGGAGCAATCAAAAATTATAGATACGTTGGAGACGTATCAGGTAGCACTACCTCTGCGCCGTACACCATAAAAAACGGTGTGTATCCGGTTGTGAGATTCGGTGTGGTCTGCAGCCCCCATAATACGGAGTCAAGCTCCTCGACCCAGTGCGTATCCGATTCCTTCAAGGATCGCACTAGTCTGGGTTTGATGCCGCTCATAATAAGATCGTTCGCTCGTTCGACTTGACCATTTATTTGGGGGTGATAGACGGAAGCGTAATCAAGTTGTATGCCCATTTTGCTGCACCAGGTTTTCACCTCATCGGTTGTAAAGTTAGAGCCGTTATCGGTGATGATGCTGTGGGGGACACCATAGCGGTGTACGACCCCGGATATAAAGTCTATCACTGGTCCGGATTCAGCCGTTTTAACTGGTTTGGCTTCTATCCATTTGGTGAATTTATCGACCATGACCAACAAGTATTTCTTCTTATGGCTTCCTCCTTTAAGGGGTCCAACCATATCGAGCACCCAGACCGCAAAGGGCTAAGTTATGGGGATTGTTTGGAGGGCGGTGGGCGACATATGGCTTTGATTTGCAAAAAGCTGGCAACCGACGCAGTGTTGGACAAGGTCTTGTGCGTCTGCCCGGACTGTCGACCAGTAGAAACCTATACGGAAGGCCTTGCTTACGAGCGCCCGAGCTGCGGCATGGTGGCCGCCAAGTCCGGCATGAATTTCAGCCAAGAGTTGCCGCCCTTCCTCTTCGGAGATGCACCTTTGGAGTACTCCGGTTGTGCTTTTCTTATAAAGCTCTCCCTCGTGGACTTTGTAGGCTTTAGAGCGCCGCACAATGCAGCGTGCCTCATTTTGGTCCTCCGGGAGTTCCTGCCTATTTAAGTAAGCTAGGAAGGGTTCTGTCCACGGGGCGATGACCGCCATGATTACGTGGGCCGAAGGTGTGATTTCGGTGGCGGAGCCTCCGATTACGTCAGATTGTTTGGGATCTGGGGTTGTATGCGAATCAGGATTAGTATTGCCGGACTCCCCTTCCCATACCACAGATGGCTTGAACAGCCTTTCCAAAAAGATATTTGGTGGGAGGGGGTCACCTTTAGCGCCGATGCAGGCAAGGATATCTTCCGCTTGATTGTTTTCTTGAACCACATGGTGGAATTCGAGCCCCTTGAATCGAGCTGAATTTTGAGAATGGCATTACGGTAAGCTGCCATTTTCTGGTCCTTGGCGTCAAAGTTTCCATTTATTTGAGATATTGCAAGATTTGAATCCCCGCGTACTTCAAGACATTGAATGCCCATGGAGACTGCCATTCGAAGACCGTGCAACAAAGCCTCATACTCTACTTCATTGTTGGAATCTGTGTAAAGTAGTTGGAGTACGTATTGGACTGTATGTCCGGTGGGGGACGTCGGGACGACACCAGCCCCTAGACCAGCTAGCATTTTAGAGCCCTCAAAGTGCATGATCCAATTGGAGTACGCGCCATACTCTTTAGGGAGTTCGGCTTCTGTCCATTCAGCGATGAAGTCATCCAGTACTTGCAACTTAATGGCCCGCCGTGGTTTGTATGTTATGTCGAACGGGAGGAGCTCGATGGCCCATTTTGCAATCCGGTGCGTGGCATCGCGGTTATTTATTATGTCATTGAGTGGTACTTCGGAGGCCACCGTGATTGAACACTCTTGGAAGTAGTGTCGTAGTTTTCGGGATGCCGTGAAGACCGTGTATGCTATCTTCTGATAATGTGGGTACCGTGACTTGCATGGAGTGAGGATGGTGGATACGTAGTATACCGGCTTTTGTAATGGGAATTTGTGTCCATCTGTCTCTCGTTCGACGATGAGCACTGCGCTTACAACCTGGTGCATTGCAGCTATGTATAGAAACATGGGTTCGCCGACATTTGGCGCTGCCAGAATTGGATTGGTGGCCAAGAGGGATTTTATTTCCTCCAGCCCTGCCGCAGCCGCATCCGTCCACTCGAAGTGTTCGGTGCGTCGAAGAAGGCGATAAAGAGGTAGCGCCTTTTCTCCTAATCGGGAGATAAAGCAGCTTAGGGCGGCCACACATCCAGTTAATTTTTGTATTTGCTTGAGGTCTGTTGGGGTAGCCAACTGTGACAAAGCTCGAATTTTAGCCGGATTTGCTTCGATTCCTCTATTAGAGACAATAAAGCCCAAGAGTTTTCCGGCTGGTACGCCAAAAACGCATTTCTCTGGGTTGAGCTTGATGTCGTATGTTCGGAGATTGTCGAACGTAAGCCTCAAGTCGTCTATTAATGATTCGACGTGTCTGGTTTTAATGACCACATTGTCTATGTAAGCCTCCACTGTTTTGCTGATTTGAGTTTCCAGGCATGTCTGGATCATGCGTTGATAGGTTGCACCGGCATTTTTGAGCCCGAAAGGCATGGTGTTAAAACAGAAGGGACCGTATGGAGTGATAAATGTCGTTGCGGCTTGATCGGACTCCGCCATCTTGATTTGATGGTATCCGGAGTATGCATCGAGGAAACACAATGAATCGTGTCTTGTGGTAGCGTCGATAATTTGATCTATGCGGGGGAGGGGGAAGGGATCCTTAGGGCAAGCCTAATTAAGGTCTTTGAAATCGACGCATAGGCGCCAGGATTTGTCCTTCTTTGGTACCATGACCAGGTTTGCTAGCCAGTCCGGATGTTTTATTTCTCTGATGAAACCGACCTCAAGTAGCTTGTCTAGCTCCTCTCCCATGGCTTGTCGTTTGGGTTCTGAAAAGCTTCGAAGAGTCTGTTTGACTGGCTTGTATCCCTTTAATATGTTTAGGCTATGTTCGGCTAGCCTGCGTGGGATACCGGGCATGTCTGAAGGATGCCAGGCGAAAATGTCCCAATTCTCGCGCAGGAACTTTCGTAGTGCGGTGTCTATTGTGGGGTTCAGCTGTGTCCCAATTGATGTTGTTTTTGTAGGGTCCATTGGGTGGACATGGAATTTGATTATTTCGTCTACTGGTTTGAAAGAGGTGGACTTGGGTCGTTTGTTGAGTATCACGTCGTCCCTGTCCACTGCCGAACGCAGCGCACTTAACTCTTCAGCCACGAGGGCTTCGGATAATGCCTCCAGGGCTAGTGCGGCAGTTTTATTTTCGGCACGGAGTGCTATGTCTGGATCACTGGCTAGAGTGATGATCCCATTGGGCCCTGGCATCTTGAGTTTCATGTACCCGTAATGGGGTATAGCTTGGAAGCTTGTGAATGCATCTCACCCCAAAAGGGCGTGGTATCCACTGCTAAACGGGGCCACTTGGAATGTGATTTCTTCGGACCTATAATTCTCCGATGTGCCGAATACCACACCGATGTGATTTTCCCTGCACATCGTGCCTCCCGACTAGGGATGATTCCCCTGAAGGTCATGCTGCTTTGCTCAATGCGGCTCTTATCTATTTCCATCTTGTTAAGAGTTTCCTCATAGATGAGGTTTAATCCACTGCCGCTGTCCATCAGAACTTTAGTAAGCCGGAATTCGTCCACTATTGGACTAAGGACTAGAGTGGCTGGTTCTCGAACTATTTGGAATTGAGGTTCGTCGCTGGCGTTGAAGGTTATGGCCGTGTCGTTCCACGGGTTTACTACTACGACATGGCAGATTTCGGCGAAGCTGCGGACTACTCGCTTGCACTTGTTGTTTGAGGCGAAAGTCTCAAAGATGGTCAGTATTGTATTGTTATTTTCTACGGGATGGTGCACTGCGGTATTGTTGATGAGAAGGTCCTCGCCGCTCTTGGCCACCTGTCAGAGTATCCAACATGCTCTAAGGCTGTGTGTTGGTATGGTGTCCGGTGTGCTGTGAATTTTGCACGGCCTATTGAGCCATCCCTCCAGCACGGTTCCATGCCCTGTAGAGGGCTTTGGCTTCTTTGTAATTCTATTGGGTGACTTGCGAAAGTGCACCCTTTTAGTTCGGACGAGGGGTTTAGTTAGGGCCGAAGGATCCTAGAATTTTGTTTGGGTCTTCCAGGCGCTTTCCATTGCGCAGTACTTCTGTACTATGGATGCCATGTTGGCAAAGTGTGCTATGTCACGGCGGCTTATGGCATTGAGAATTCCCTTGTCCGTGCAATTTTTGCAAAAGAATGAGATTGCGTCTTCCTCGTGACAGTCCTTAACCTTGATCATTACAAGGAGGAATCTGGCCCGGAAGTGGTGTACTGTCTCTTGGTGCTCTTGTCTGATATGGGAAAGATCGCTTGCATCTGGGTGGGTGGGTGAAATTAAGTCCACGTCCTGACCCAATCTGGAATCCAGGGGAGAAGGAGCTCCTGAGCTTGGCGGCTCGGGCTCCAAGATATTGCCCAATATTTGTGGCCCGTTGTTCGGTTCTAAGTTCGGAGCCTGGGCCACATTCTCCCGTAAACGGGTATCTGGCTCAGAGAGCTCGGGAATCCGGACATAGTTCCTCCTCAAAATAGAGGAAGAATTGCCGTTTTGTTCCTCCACCACCGCTATCTGATGGGTGACCGGCGGAGAGTTAATCTCCCTTAGGTCGGGTTTAAGCCCGATCTGATCATAATCCATTGAGACCCCCAGGGCGGCGATGCGATCCAAGAGCTCGTTCAAGGAGGAGAGCTCCATTGGATCCATCTACTCGGTGAATTCCGGGCTGACGCGGAGGTTGTTTTTGATGACCTGCGATGTCATCGTCGGCGCGACGGCCGACCGGGCGGCCATGACGAAATCGCCCAGCCGGAGAGTTTGGCCTACAGCCAAGGATCCTCCAGAGGTAATGTTATCCTTGATAATGAGGCGAGCCATCAACCCTTACCGGGACGGCACAGTGGAACTCACAATGAAAGCACCAATGTCGGTGTCAAAACCGGCGTATCTCGGGTAGTGGGTCCTGAACTGTGCGTCTAAAGCTAATGGTAACAGGAGGCAGGGGACACGATGTTTTACCCAGGTTCGGGCCCTCTCGATGGAGGTAATACCCTACTTCCTGCTTGATTGATCTTGATAATATGAGTATTACAAGAGTTGATCTACCACGAAATCGTAGAGGCTAAATCCTAGAAGCTAGCCTATGATTATGATTGTTGTTGTCCTATGGACTAAACCCTCCGCTTTATATAGACACGAAAGGGGCTAGGGTTACATAGAGTCGGTTACAGAGAAGGAGATCTACACATCCGAATATCGAAGCTTGCCTTCCGCGCAAAGGAGACTCCCATCTGGACACGGGACGAAGTCTTCAATCTTGTATCTTCGTAGTCCAACAGTCCAGCCAAAGTATATAGTCCGGCTGTCCGAGGACCCCTTAATCCAGGACTCCCTCAAGCACAAGTCTGTATTAATTGATAAGACTCGGAGACATTTCATTTTGATTGTTATGCAAGACCTACAAATATGTCGATCGGGCTGAATGTGCATTCAGCAATAATAGTAGTATAGATGGACCATAAGTGGCATGCATCGGAAAGGGCCAAGATGTTGTACTAGCTTCGCTAAAAAAGGATGCTCTTCTAGCAAAAAAAAAGTACAGCGGCCTGGCTTATGTATGTTAGTTGATATTATTGATCCATATACTCTATAAGTGTTCATATGTCTGTTAGTTTTGTACATTATTGGTTGATTGACTCAGTATTTGAATCTTGATACTTCGCTTGTGTACATATCTAAATGGGAGTACACATTATGCTGTGTGTGACATTTGAGTTGGACATAAAGTGTTCCAAATATTTGAATTCAACTTAAACTGGATTCTAGCTTCTGAATTCGAGTATCGGCATTTGAAAGTCATATATGACAATGGAATACATCTTTGTCGTGCTTTTGAAGATATATAAAAACACATGGAATGATTTATAAAGATTCGCATAGGAATACAAAATGGATTCGAATTTAGTGGCTAGGGTAAATGTGGATGCTTATTGTCCCAAAATTCGAAAGAAGCGGCAAAATGTCCACTCCCACGTCCGCTGCCCGAAGCCAAGTGTTTGGGAGATGGAAATTACTGTCTACCCCTTACATGGACAATCCATCGACCCGATTTCCACTGCTCTCAATAGGGGTAGGTTATTAACTTCAATTAGACGTGACACGACCGCCTCTGAGCCCATTCCGACATGGTGGGCGGCAGAACACATTTGATTCAAGCTCATTCAAAAGACCTCTATTTCTCCCTCCATTTCCCCATTCATACACGGTGGGTGGCAAAACAAACTCAACTTGGCTGAAATAGATGTAGGCAAATATTTTCAATAGGGGCAGGTTTGTAACTTCACTCAGACGTGACACAACCGCCCTACATGTCAGCCCCGTTCATACACCGTGGGCGCCAACCATGGGCGCCAAAACACCCTCTCCTCGCCCGAAATAGCTCTGGGCAAATATTGGCGAGATGCAAGATTACCGTCCTATCCCTAACCGACGAGACGTCCAAATTTTAAACGGGGGCTAAGTTCGTAACTTTCCCATATTTCAGACAGGCGCGTCCCAAAAACATGGTTCCCCGTACCTCTCCCTCCATTTTCCCGTTCATACACCGTCCGCGCTAGAACACCATTCCCACACCAGCCTCCTCCGTCCCCCACCCCATCCATTGCCGCCGTCCTCCAGCCCATCCATTGCCACCGTCCTCCACCATGCCGGAGCGCCTACCAAGACCGCATCATCCATTGCTACAGATGGATGTTTCTCATCCACGGCAACGGACCAGGAGCCTTGCATTGCGTCCTCTCACTTCATCGGCGCCGTCATCCTCTTTGCCGGGGCCGCTCACACGACCTTCTCTTCCACCGCAACGGGACTTATCCCCCGATGCACCCGTCTACCGTCGCAGATCCGCTTCAACGCCACCAATAGCCATCGCACCCTCGATGCCTACACAGCGCCGCAAGAGAGGTGGTACTTCATATCTCCTCAACTTTTTGATCTCAACCAGAAAATAGATCGTAACTTGGTTACTGTACTTCCTTTTCAGCTCTTAGAATTTAGTTCTTAGTTCGAAGCAAACAGTGGATGCTAAATATCATTTCCCCGGTTTGCAGCTTTAAATCTGCCATGGCACGGTCATAATAGGGTTTAATTGATCATGCTTAGGGTTTAATTGATCATGTTGGTTCCTTGGTGGTTTCTTTAATAGGAATCAAAGGGGAAACCCTCTTTTGCTCAAATAAAATGCTTAGGGTTTCCCCCTTTTATGATCACTATACGACCAGCATACGTGCTTCGTGTCATAATAGCACTGCTCCACCCATCAAGCTAAACAAGCTTAGTTGTTCAAATACGAATCTGATATTATTAAAATAGAGTCGTTTAATAGGTCAGGTAAATGTCCTAATTTAGTTTCAAAAATGCATGTTCACCACTCGGGTGTGTATCTCTACAGGGTGCCCACGGTGGGCCGCGGCCCACCCTAAGATTTTGGGTCGGCCCAGGCCCCGATTCCCCTCTGTTCTGCTGCGTGCTTCCGATCTCTACTCGCCCCGAGCCGCCTGCCTCACCGGTGACTTGCCATCCTCGGACGTTATGACTCTAGGAGGAGACGTCGGACTAACCTGAGGTCAGGAGCCGTGTCGGTGTCAAAACTAGCGGATCTCGGGTAGGGGGTCCCGAACTGTGCGTCTAGGCGGATGGTAACAGGAGACAAGGGACACGATGTTTTTACCCAGGTTCGGGCCCTCTCGGTGGAGGTAAAACACTAGTCCTGCTTGATTAATATTGATGATATGGGTAGTACAAGAGTAGATCTACCACGAGATCAAGGAGGCTAAACCCTAGAAGCAAGCCTATGGTATGATTGTTGTCCGTCCTACAGACTAAAACCCTCTGGTTTATATAGACACCGGAGAGGGCTAGGGTTACACAGAGTAGGTTACAATGGTAGGAGATCTACATATCTGTATTGCCAAGCTTGCCTTCCACGCCAAGGAAAGTCCCATCCGGACACGGGACGGAGTCTTCAATCTTGTATCTTCATAGTCTTGGAGTCCGGCCAAAGATGATAGTTCGGCTATTCAGACACCCCCTAGTCCAGGACTCCCTCAGTAGCCCCTGAACCAGGCTTCAATGACGACGAGTCTGGCGTGCATATTGTCTTCGGCATTGCAAGGCGGGTTCCTCCTCCGAATAATTCATAGAAGATTTTGAACACAAGGATAGTGTCCGTCTCTGCAAAATAAGTTCCACATACCACCGTAGAGAGAATAATATTTCGTGGCATGACATCACACCACGGCCAAGCCTTTATTCAAATTGTTTTTATTGTTCCACCTCAGCGCGTTTAGCGAAGCGGTTTCCTTGGCTCGTCTTGTCGAAGCAGAGATCGTGTCCCCTTATTCCGGGATTCTCATCAATACGGGCGTGGGTAACCCAGCCGCGCCCGTTGGCATGCCCCCTCTACCGAAGGCGAGTCCGAAACGGTCACGGGGAGGGCGCTTGGTATCCAACCTCTTTATAATGAGACCAAGGCCTGCTCCTTTCTTTCAATCTCAATCAAATCCGCCCCTCGCCTCGAGTTCCAACACCCAAGGCTCCAAATTCAGGCGCTTCGGACCTCCAAGGATGTCCGGCTTCGACTTGCAAGGCCGGTGGATGCCTTCCTCCGTCACGGAGGAAGACGTGCTAAAGCTAAGAGACGCTCGGTATCTGACCGGCAAAATTGCGCACAGGCTGCCTGCCCAAGGGCAGGTTACTCCCACTCCCAACCCTGGCAAGAGTGTGGTGTTCATGTCTCACTTCCTTTGGGGGTTAGACTTCCCGATGGACCCCTTCGTGAGGGGGCTCATGTTTTATTATGGGCTGGAATTTCATGATTTGGATCTGGAGTCTATCCTCCACATCTCATCGTTTATTGTCGTATGCAAAGCCGTCCTCCGCATTACCCCTCACTTCGGGTTGTGGCTCAAAACCTTCAAAGTGGAACCGAAGATGATTAGGGGGCAACTGGCAGAGTGCGGAGGGGCTGTTATAGGCAAGAATGTTGACGCTCCATGGCCCAAGGGCTCTTTTCAAGAGGAGCTTGGTTTGTGGCAACAGGAGTGGTTCTACATCACCGCTCCCAGGGGCACCAGATGGGTGGCGCCACCTGCCTTTCGCTCGGGCCCTCCACAACGGCTGGCGTCGTGGGTCAACAAGGGGCTTGACTGGGGGCCGTCCAAGGACGTACCACTGTTGCAGGGTCGTATTCGAGACCTCCAAGAGAGGGAGATCAATCTGGTTGTAGTGGCGCAGGTCATGCTAGTTCGGCGCCTTCTGCCCTGCAAATGTCGCCCCCTCCGCCTGTGGGAAATCAATCCGGAGGGACCGCGAGCTCTCCAACACTTCATGGGCGCGACGCCCGTGGAGATGTATAAACTGTTCTTCGGATCACAAGAGGTGTGTCCGGACTTGACCGAGGACGCAGGTCTGAGCTGTAATCGCCCGAATACTCAAGTAAGTAATCCTGTGCCCGGACACGCTGTCCGTACATTTATCATAAACTTTCCCTTTAAAGAGTTGTCCCTTGAACAGGAGTGGATAGCAAAAGCAAAACTAATAAGGTGTCCGGACCCCCTCCCTGAGACCACGCCGGATCTTGCATTAACCAAGATGTTGGAGGCCGCGCCTTTGGAAGAGGGCAAAGGGGGAAACAGGAAAGCTACTACCTCCACTAAGGAGGCTCTCAAGAAAGGGGAGATCGAGAATCCCTCCCTCCAGGAGGGGAAGAGGACCACTTCTGAAGATCCGGAGGCCAAGGCCTCAAAGTGGGGTAAGAAATCTTCACCAGAGGGTCCTGCGCCGGGAGAGACCCTGGCCGCACTATTTCCCCAAGGAAATCAGCCCTCTAGCGAACCGTAAGTAGAAAAGGGGGAGTTTTGTAATAAGGGACATCCCTGTTTTTATTTCTGAAGATAAACGAAGTTTTACCTTGTAGTTTGGATCTCAGCCCTTCTCAGCAGAGCTCATCTTCGGGGGATCTTCGTCCGGAGATGATGGAGAGTGAAACGCCTCCATCTGCCGCACCGTCAGGCGGGGCGGACGACCCTGAGGTGTCGTCACGGAGGGTTTCCCCGAGTCCGGCGGGGCCGGAAGGTTCGGCACCAACTGGTGTACGGTCGGCGGAGCTGAAGGATCTGCTCAGGCGAGCATCTATCTCAGAAGATCACCGTACGTTAATGGGTACAGTGATTGAAAGGATTTCATCCGCTGAGAGCAGATTGCATAAGGCCGTCAGAAGTTTACTGACGGGGTTTGAGGTGCGCAAAAAATGATATACCTTCTGATAGTTTTGCATATAGAATGCGCCCGGTATAGATAGTAGCCCCTGAGACTCGGTACGTTGTCAAAGGTGACAGCATGCCGACACCTGGTAAGGGAGCTTGACGCCGTGCCTTACAACATGTATGCTTAATGCAGATGGTGCCGCTGCTACGGAAGACCTTCGGGCAGAGGTCGCCCGAGCCAAGGAGCAAGCCAAAGAAAGTAATGTGGCTGCCTTGAAGGCGGCCGAAGAGCTAAAAGCCGAATAGGCTGCTCACCGCCAAAGCAGGGAGGAAATGGCCGAGATGGCCGTGAAGTTAAAGAATGCTGCCGACCGCTGCCAGCTTCTTGAAAAAGAAGATCGAGTGGTGCAAGAGGACCTGAAGAAGGCCACTACCGAGGCCAAGGATGCTCGCTCTGCGATGAGAGCTATTGTGTCAGGACGGAGATATCGCCGCTAGAAAGCCCTTTCTGCTGTGGAGGAAATTCGTGGATCCTAAATATGCTTAGGTGGACCGGTTGTGGAGTGTGGAGGATGCTTATCTGGACCTGGCGGCAAGTGCCGCGGACGCGGCCGAACACTTCCAAGATCAACAGGATCGCGAAGTGGAAAAGGTTTTTTGGTCGCAGTTCCATAATCCGGAGCGCCCACTTCCATAATCCGGACTTGCTATGAAGTCTGTCGTGACTCATTTGTGGCCAAAGAGGCCCGAGCCGAAGAGTTATTTTGGCTTGGTGCAGCAGTTCCTTGGTGTGGTGCCGCATATTAGTGCAATGAAGCGGTCATCATGCATAGAGGGTGCGCAGATGGCTCTCGCCTGTGTCAAGACATACTGGGCAGAGATGAAGGCCACTAACGTTGCATCCCAGGATTCGGACCGAAGCCGAATACCTGCCGAGCACTACTTTGAGGAAGTCCTTCAGGGCGCTCGTTTAATAGAGACGCAGTGCTCGAAGGATATTATGTTCAAATGACATGTATGATTTGTGAAGCAATGTTGCAATATAATATAAGGGATTTTTATACTTGTGCGTTCAAGTAGTACACTACCTCCTATGCGGCCGTTAATGTATATGTATATAACCTGAAAGATGGCAGTCCTTGGCTTCAGCCCCCACGCACATAGTGCGGGGGTGTTTGCAAAAAAGCGCATTCTCACACTTTATCTAACGTCTTGGTCCTGTGAAGGAGGTGATAGCGTAGCAAACTAGGCAACCAGACTATAATGCTTTATCACTTTCACTTAGCCATAGGGGTTTGATAGTGGGGCTACTATATAGCCCCTAGGGGCACCGCGCTCTCCCGAATTCGGGGCGCGTATGTGCCTGACCGGGAAACGGTCCTTCGTTAATGCGGAGGAATTCTAAACATTCCTGTGGGTCATCGAGTGGTTGATCAGTCTCACGCTATATCATGATAGTCAGTTTTCGGCTTTCTCTACTGAGGTGCTCGCTAGGCCGAACCGGGGCACAATCGCAGTAGTTCTCCTGGTGCCGCGTTAGCCGATAAAACGGAACGTAAGGCAGCAAAACACAGGAGCCGGGCAAACCCAACATTTGACCAAAGACATGATTCAGAGCTGATGCATATAAGGCCTAACTCGAGACGCCGAACACTCCCTAAGGTATTCGGTCTTTATGAAAACGGGCAGAACAATGCCCTAAGCCCCTAGTGTCCAGGTACGCGCAAAAATTTCTGATGCAGCCGTTGCCAAAACGCCAGCCTCCTCCTCGGTTATAGTAAGAAACCGGGGGATGTGTGTCAACAAGAGATAGTAAGAAAGGTTTACGCAGGGTCTTAATCTGAAAAGAATCCTTGCAACGGGTCCCTACTGCATGTCTGCGCTTGTGTCTCCGTTGTGCTGTATCCTGGCCAGGTGTAGCACGGTGTTCATCTGTAAAAGAGAAGAACTTAGTTGGAAAAAAGGATCATGCGAAAAATGTATAAACAGAGTATAATTCAAAAATGAATAAAATTGAGCCTTATTGTCTCTTATTGTACACGCTTGCAGCCCCTTGTAAGGGGGTACGCGGGTAGTAAGCCCCTTGTTTATTTATGCCGGACTCGCCTAACCGTGTTCGGGATCTGAATGACCTGTTTAGGTGCTTAGATCAGCAAAGCCGGATTAGTGTGTGGCTGTCAAGGAAGTCCATATTCAAGGAACACTCGAAGTTTCCTTTTAATGAGATGATGTCGCGTGGACCGGGCATTTTCAGTGTAAGAGATGCTTAATGTGGTATCGCATTAAAGCAGGCGAAAGCTTCACGTTCCAATAGTGTGTGATAGCTACTTTTAAATGGGGCGATGTGGACGACTAACTTTTTGCGACGAAAGTTGTCGGATGAGCCGAACACAACTTATAGT
The DNA here is from genome assembly GCF_018294505.1 of Triticum aestivum. NCBI lineage: Eukaryota > Viridiplantae > Streptophyta > Magnoliopsida > Poales > Poaceae > Triticum > Triticum aestivum. The sequence continues at coordinate 589,045,189 of NC_057813.1, read as the reverse complement.
GGTAGAGAGCCCGTACAATGGGCATATGGGCCTGGCATCACTCCTTTAAAGGAAGTGTTGCTATGGCGCATTTTGGTTGGGTCTATCCCCATTCTGCGGATTGTATCCTGATATAGCAGGTTTAGATCACTGCCGCGGTCCATTAGGACCTGTGTAAATTGTAGTCCGTCGATTATGGGATTTAATATCAAAGCAGTCCATCATGTGTTCCGGATACTTCCGGAGTAATCCTGATGGTCGAAAGTGATTGGTTTGACATCCAGTGTCGGGACTCTACTGGGGTGGACCGCGTGGCGCGTACTTTAATGTGCGCCGCTCTATTTTTTCCTGTTGTCACTTGAAGTGAGTTTACTGTTTTGACCTCTTGTGGGAAATTACTTTGTTTTCCAGTGCTCTGCTTGTGGGGTTCGTCATCGTCCTCACTTGGTGTGTCGAGCCCCTTGTGTTCGGCATTAAGTCGGCCGGACTGTTTGAAGACCCAACAATCTCTGTGGGTGTGGTTTGCAGGCTTCCCGGAGGTACTGTGGATTTGGCATATCTTGTCCAAGATTTTGTTTAGGTTGGATAGCTCGTCGCTATTGTCCTTGAGAGGCAATTTTTTGTTGTTTTGCCGAGAGCTTTTGAATCCGGTGTTGACTACTGTGCCCTTTGGACCATTTCCCTTAGTCCGGCGCTAGTCCTTGCTGCGTCGTGGTTTCCCATTTCCATCCCTGACCTCGGATGTACTTGGGTCGCTGGTGCTGCATCTTGCCAGCCAGCTATCCTCTCCCGCGCAAAAGCGGGTCATGAGGCTTGTTAGTGCGGCCATTGTTCTTGGCTTTTCCTGGCCAAGGTTCCTGGCAAGCCATTCGTCTCGGACGTTGTGTTTGAAAGCTGCTACGGCTTCGGCATCTGGACAGTCGACTATTTGGTTCTTTTTGGTGAGTAACCTATTCCAGAATTTGTGGGCTGACTCTCCGGATTGTTGAGTTATGTGACTTAAATCGTCTGCATCCGGAGGGCGGACATAAGTCCCTTGAAAATTTGCCCGAAAATCATCCTCGAGCTCTTCCCAACTTCCATTGGTATTTTCAGGGAGGCTTTTAAGCCAGTGCCGTGCTGGCCCTTTGAGCTTGAGGGGTAAGTATTTTATGGCGTGGAGATCGTCTCCTCTGGCCAAGTGTATGTGGAGGATGTAATCCTCTATCCAGACTCCTAGGTCTATTGTTCCGTCGTATGCCTCTATGTTTACAGGTTTAAATCCCACTAGGAATTCATGATCCAGCACCTCATCGGTGAAACATAGGGGGTGTGCGGCTCCCCTGTATTTGGGTGTGCCGTGATGTTCGGATATTTGGCGTGTTGCATTGCTTAAAAGAGCTTGCTTTCTTGGCCCGTAGATGGACCTAGCTGGGCCATCCTTTTGATGCTTTGGTTGCGGGGGCTCTAAGGCCTCTTCATCGAATTCGGGTAGTAGTTTGCGCTTCGGGTAGCTCTTTGTTTGGCGACTGTCACCGTATTTGTCTGCGGTGTTGAGTACCTTGCTCCATCTGATTCTGAGTGCATCTTCCGCTGTTTTGAGCTTCCGCTTCTGGTTTTTCAGGCTACGCGCAGTGGCGACGAGCCTTTTGTGGAGGTTATTCTGCTCCAAAAACTGGTCCGGTGTGAGATCGTCCGGACTGTTATCTTTGCCGGGGACTGGTTGCTTATCCAAGTTATCCTGTTCGGATGGTTGCTCGAGGGCATGTGCGTCGTCCACCGGTTTGCCCTGCTCTATGGCTGGGTCTTTATGGGTGTTGTCATTGTTGAGGAGGGACTTTGAGCGGTGCTTACGTCGCCGTTTTGACTATTTTTCGAGGGGATTATCCTTCGCAGTGTCTCGTTGTTCCTCGTTATCGCTTCCTTTAGGTGTATCCACCATATATACATCGTGAGTTGAGGTGGCCTTCCAGTGCCCTGTAAGCGCTGGTTCTTGGTCGTCTCCGGCATCGTCGTCCATACCGTCGATGTCTTCGGAGTCGAAGTCGAGCATATCGGTTAGGTCATCGACAGTGGCTACAAAGTGGGTGGTGGGTGGGCGTTGAATTTCTTCGTCGTCCGCATCCCAACCTACCTGACCATAGTCCGGCCAGGACTCTCCTGATAAAGAGAGACGCTTTAGCGAATTCAGGATGTCGCCAAAAGGCGAGTACTGAAAGATGTCCGCGGCGGTGAACTCCATGATCGGCACCCAATCGGATTCGATTGGCAGGGGCGCGGAAGGTTCGGGGTCTGGAGAGGAGTCCAGCACCTTGGAGTCACGAGCTTCACAAGGGACGGGGTCGGTATTCGGCTCTATCGCCATAGAGGTAGCAGCCCCCAAGGCGGTGTCTAGCCACCCATCCTTGATCGGCGCAGTCGGCTCCGAGCTAATGGTCGGAGCGAACTCATGTGCAGCCTCCAGGGCACTGTCTGGCAGCAGAGCTAAATCATGCCCATCGTGACAGTGCGACGCGCCCGACCGTGGCTCAAATCCATCGAAGATCAAGTCTCCATGGATATCAGTCGTATAGTTCAAACTTCCAAATCTGACCTGATGGCCAGGGGCGTAGCTTTCGATCTGCTCTAGATGGCCAAGCGAATTGGCACGCAGTGCAAAGCCGTTGAATACGAAGATCTGTCCGGGGAGAAAAGTCTCACCCTGGACCGTGTTGTTGTGGATGATCGAAGGATCCATCGGGCCTATAGGTGACGACACAGAGGAACTCTCAATGAAAGCACCAATGTCGGTGTCAAAACCGGCGGATCTCGGGTAGGGGGTCCCGAACTGTGCGTCTAGGCGGATGGTAACAGGAGACAAGGGACACAATGTTTTTACCCAGGTTTGGGGCCTCTCGGTGGAGGTAAAACCCTACTCCTGCTTGATTAATATTGATGATATGGGTAGTACAAGAGTAGATCTACCACGAGAGCAAGGAGGCTAAACCCTAGAAGCTAGCCTATGGTATGATTGTTGTCCGTCCTACAGACTAAAACCCTCCGGTTTATATAGACATCGGAGAGGGCTAGGGTTACACAGAGTCGGTTACAATGGTAGGAGATCTACATATCCGTATCGCCAAGCTTGCCTTCCACGCCAAGGAAAGTCCCATCTGGACACGGGACGGAGTCTTCAATCTTGTATCTTCATAGTCTTGGAGTCCGGCCAAAGATGATAGTTCGGCTATCCGGACACCGCCTAGTCCAGGACTCCCTCAAGCCGCTCGCCCAACAGCGTCACCGCTGCCCGGGTGCGCCGCCGTGCCTACCTTCCCAGTCCGTTCAGGGCTCAGGCGTGCAACACCCACTAAGCGAACTCGATTTATCCTAAGATACGTCCTCAACACTTAGCAGCCACTCCTCATCACCCATTATATAATTGATTCATTACTCATTAGGCAGGACTGTCATTAGAGTTTGTTGTGTGCTGAGTGCTACCTACACTTAATGGTTCAGATGTATTTTAGTAATCTTTAGTACCTGTAAAGTTCAAAGGGTTTCAAAATTCCATCCCTAGGAATAGACACTAGTCATTTTGGATTGTTGGTCGTAGTAACATTGACCCAAATTACTACTGCAGGCTAGGTTTGTTGACAATTTTACTTGTCTTTCTTACTCATCCGATATGATATCCAATTGTTCACATCGATTAGTTGCAAATAATAAGTGCTAGACAAACTTCTTGACTCAGATTTTGGACTGTCTCTTACTACAGCTACAATTCTGCATACTTGTCCTAGTAAGCTCACAAGTAAATGATTGGTTCACTACATCTATGCTTTACTTGTCATATTTGTTGCCAATATTCCTTTAGGGTGGACCACCATGTTTCAAAATACTGGAACCGTAGACATGAGTGAATAGTATTTCTCTATGTGATCTATTCCATCATGTGTGGACCACGAACACTGCATTGTATAGAAATAAAGTGTCATTTCCAGCTTTTACATAGACTATGATCTTTTACATGGAATACAATCTGCCTACTTGCTTTGTGTCGCACTACCAGCACTCCACCCTTGAAGCTAAACATTATTCCACTGATAATTCCTTAGTGTAAGTGCATATAGTGCCCCTTAGTGATTTTGGTGTATTGAAGACTTATAGGTTAAGGGACTAATGTGTTTATGAGTGTACACAGGTCTATAAGTCTATGAGGAGTTTGATATTTACAGAGAAAGTCAACCCCTAAAAATGAATATCTTCGACTGAAGATTTTGGTATTCTTGAAGACTTTCATGAAGACTTTGAAAGTGAAGAAATTGGTGTATCCGTGAAGACTTGATATTCATGCAAGGAATATGAAGCTTGAAGACTTTCGTTTTCATAGTTTTCTTTTTCTTTTTCTTGAGTCGTAGGAAACATCGTATTGTTAAAGGGGGTCGAGGAAATACTAAGGAAAAATTTCCACGTGATGCTCAACTCAAAATCCTACACCTACCAATCCCTTCGAGTGAAGCCATTGGAAATCTCATACAGTTCAGTCAATTTCTTCAGTGACAGAGACAAAGTTCTTCTGGTCGCTGAGGAATTTGTTCTGACTGAGGAGTTAGGAATTCGCCAGTGCGGATTGCCTACACAGTGAGGAACATGATAGCCCTGAGGAATTTGAGAGTCAAATTTCCGACCGTTGTTGTGCTACGCGCCAGCTCTCCCAAAATATCTTATCCACATAACGGTCATATCATTGAAGGGCATTTATGTCTTATCATGTCGGGCTGCTCCCTAGGCTATAAATAGCCGCCCCCTACAACCACTAGCTGGTTGGCTGCTCCGAGAGAAACTGACACTTGTCATTTGAGAGCAACCCATCCTCCGAGGACTTTGAGCGAAAATCATCGAGTGAGGAAAATCCAAACCCAAAAACCCACAAACCCAAAGTGATTGAGCATCACTGAAGAGATTGATCCTGCGTGGATCCGACGCTTGTTACCTTTGAAGACTGTGCTTCTTCCAGACGGTTAGGCGTCATGGTCTAGAGCATCCAAGAGGAATTGTGGATCGCCGAGTGACCGAAGTCTGTGAAGGTTTGGAAGTCGCCTGAAGACTTACCACGAGTGATTGGACGAGGTCTGTGTGACCTTAGTTCAAGGAGAATATGGTGAGGACTTGGTGTCCTGAGCTGCGTGCTCAGCGACTGGGTGTCCGGGACTGTGTGTCCTCGAGTTTAAATACTCAGCCGCTCCAACCAGATGTACAATTGAGACAGCAGTTTGAACTGGTCTACCAAATCATTGTCTTCACCAACCTGACTGGTTCTATTTCCTCAACTCTTTCATTTCCTCATTACTGTGTTGAGTGTTTGTTCACATCTGTGTTTGAAGACTTTGACTGAAGACTTTCTCAATTTCCTCAGTTCAATTTCTTCAGTCTGTTTGTCTTCATCTTGTGTTATCCTGTGTTTACGCTTTCTGTACTCTGTGTTTGTCTTCATTTCATCATGATGCCCATGTGTGTATTATGTCATGCTTACTTCTGAGTACTTATTCCGCTGCAAGTAGTTCTTCGCTAAGGAATTTCCTCACCGGCAAATTCCTTAGTGAAGAATTCATAAAAATCGCCTATTCACCCCCCCCCTCTAGTCGATATAACGCACTTTCAATTGGTATCAGAGCAAGGTACTCCCTTGTTCTGTGTGATTTTGGTTTAACCACCTGGAGTTCTAGTTATGTCGACTGCAGGATCGAGGAATGTTTCCTGCCCCATCTTTGACGGTCATGAGTATCCTCGGTGGAAGGCCATCATGAAGAAGCGACTCATAGCTATGGACAGCAAACTATGGACCATCACCAAGATTGGTCTTATCGATCTATGCAAGATGGCTGAGGCTGATGACATTCGCAAGTATACACTCCTTAACCTCACAGCGAAGGATGGCATCTGCTCTAGTCTGTCCCGAAATCAGTTCAAGAACATCATGCATCTCAATCACGCAAAGCTAATCTGGGACTGTCTCTCTAAGGTCTATGAAGGTAATCTGACTCGTCATGATCCTTGGTTTGAGGATTACAAGGAATCTCTCAATGAGATGACATTCGAACAAAAATCGTCATCGTCTACCCCCTGCCTTATGGCAAATGGTGCTGAGGTAACCGAATCCTACCTATCCGAATCTAGTGATGATGAATCTGGCGATGAATTTGGACCTAGCTATCTCAAACTTGCTTCCCTTGCCCATAAGCAACAAAGAGCCTTGGAAAAAGTTCACTACATGCTAAATAAGAGCGATGATATGTTGGGTGAAGAAATGGATCAGTCAAAATCCTTGGCTGAAAGTCTTCAGGGACTCCATTCCAAGTTTGACGACCTTCAAGGTCATCATAATGCTCTTTTATCTGATCACGAGAAGCTTTCTCTTGAACTTCTTCAAAGAAAGCAAGATCTTGAGAAGCTAAGAGTGAGTTATGAAGATCTTCAGAAGGAGCATGATTCATTACTTGCTCAACAAATCAGCGCTACTCAGGAAGAATTTGATCCTCCATGCTTAAAGTGCACTAAACATGAATCTGCTAATTCTTCACCTGAATGTTCAAATGCTTCAACTGTTACAAATTCTTCACCTGCCTTTGCTATCACTAATTCCTCATCTGAGGACATTGCTAGTATCACTGACGATGCAGGGCTGAAGGAATTGTATATGACAGGCATGTACAAAAGCTTCAAAGGGCATCAGACTCTTTGTGATGTGCTTAAAAAGCAGATCCTCAACAGAAACCCTAGGAAAGAGGGTATTGCCTTTGAGAGGAAACTCAATGCTGATGGAACATATTGGAAGCCTGAGCAGTACCCCAAAACCTCATGGGTTGCTGCAAAGGGACCTCCAGTTGATCCATCTAACTTATCTGGCTTTACATGTGAATCTCCTCATTCGTCTGATGAGTCATTTGACTCCAACTATAAACTGTTCAAAAATCAGAATGGTGAAGTATTTGCTAGATATGTTGGCACTAACTGCAGGAACGGTTCCCCTATGAAGAAAATCTGGGTTCCCAAAAGTTATGTTGAAAGTCTTCAGGTGAATGTCCTCATGACACCACCAGTGAAGAATAGGAACCCCAGATCAAACTCTTCATATGGACCAAATTCTTCATATGGATCCAAGTCCTCATACGGACCAAATTCCTCACATGGATCAAATTCCTCAAAAGGATCAAAATCCTCATATGAACATCATCGTGCTAACAACTCTGTTTCGCAGGGTAGAGCTAAGGGCTATGAATATGTGCATTATTCTTCAAATCATTATGTTCATAAGTCCTCGAAGAATTTCTCTGCTTATTCATATGCTTACCCTAACCCCTCTTATGTGAAACGAAGTGGACTGGCGTCCATGCCACCTTTCTCATATGGTGCTCGCAGAGTGATGAATTCTTTGCCACCCCTCCAGATGTGGGTGGTGAAGAAAAAGAACTAATCTCTTATGCAGGGTCAGGTCTCCAGTCGTGCTCAAAACGACTGAAGAATTTGCTGGAGACCTGAACAGTGCCTGAAAGGACGCAGGCGAATCATGATGAAATGAACTTTCATTTCACACGTCCTCATACTGATTATCTGATCAAATTACTTGATGAAATTGAACTGATGATACTGATGTCATATTCTTCACTGATGAAGTATATGAGTTTGTAAGCTGCACTAATTCATCTGCAGGATGATCAACCCAAAGCAAATGAGTGGGTCCTCGATAGTGGATGTACAAATCACATGACTGGTGACAAGAATCTATTGATGGATGCTCCCTTAACTCCGTCACATCTGAAGCATATCATCTTCGCTGACAAAGGCAAAAGTCAGGTATTGGGTCTAGGTAAGGTTGCGATCTCTAAGGATCGACACATGGACAAAGTCATGCTTGTCGAGTCCTTAGGATACAACCTCATGTCTGTCTCAATGCTTTGTGATCTTGATATGGTTGTTGTCTTTGGCAAGTATCGTTGTGTTGTGATCATGGAAGCTGACAATTCCAAAGTCTTCGAAGGCTTTAGGAGAGGAGACTTGTACATTGTTGATTTCTCTATAGGACCACAACCTGCCGTGTGCTTACTTGCAAAAGCTTCAGAAGGCTGGCTATGGCATCGTCGACTTGGTCACGCAGGCATGAGGAATTTGCACACGCTTGCGAAGAAGAAGCATGTCATTGGCATTGAGAATGTCAAATTCCTCAAGGATCACTTGTGTGGGGCCTGTGAAGCTGGGAAGATGACTAAGGCCAAGCATTCAGCGAAGACTATCATGACCACCACTCGACCATTTGAATTGCTTCACATGGATCTCTTCGGTCCTAATCATTATTCTGTTGTGACTAATGATGCATCTCTATATGGCTTTGTTATTGTTGATGATTACTCTCGTTACGCATGGGTACACATTGTTACTTACAAACATGAAGTGCAGGAAGTCTTCAAACGATTTTCCTTGAGGGCTTCAACCAACTTCGCTGTGAAGATCAAGTACATCAGGAGTGACAATGGAACTGAGTTCAAGAATTCCGGTCTTAATGACTATGTTGATGAACTTGGTATTACTCATGAGTTATCTGCTCCTTATACTCATCAGCAAAATGGCGTCATGGAGCGCAAGAACAGAACTCTTGTGAGATGGCTTGCACTATGCTTGATGAATACAAAACGCCTCATCGTTTTTGGATTGATGCAATTGATACCGCGTGCCACATCATCAACAGAGTATATCTTCACAAATTCCTCAAGAAGACTGTCTATGAACTCCTCACTGACAAGAAACCCAATGTGAGTTATTTCAAAGTCTTCGGTGCTAAATGTTGGATTAGAGATTCTCATCACAATGCTAAGTTTGCACCGAAAGCATATGAAGGTTTTATGCTTGGTTACGGAAAGGAATCGCACACCTACAGAGTCTTCAACATCACTCTTCACAAGATTGTTGAAACTGTAGATGTGCGGTTCGATGAAACTAATGGCTCGCAAAGAGAGCACCTACCTTCTGTGATAGATGAACCAGCACCTGAGGATTCTATCAAGTTCAAGGCTACTGAGGATGTCATTCCTACCGAAGAATCTACTGAAGAATTCATTCCAGAACGCGAAGATCGTCGAGCTGATGTACCTGAGGAAAATGCTGAAGAAATGGTGCTGAAGAAAATGCTGATCAAATTCCTCGACGACAACCAGCTCATCCTCGCGTTGCAAAAGAAGTGCAAGTTGAAAAGATCATCGATGACATTGAAGCACCAGGTCCTCTCACACGCTCAAAAGCTTCACATTTATCTAACTTTTGTGGGCACTATGCTTTTGTCTCTATCACAGAGCCCACTAAGGTAGATGAAGCATTTCTGGAGCCTGAGTGGATTCAGGCCATGCAAGAAGAATTACATCAGTTCGAGCTCAACAATGTCTGGGAACTGGTCAAACGTCCAGATCCTCGCAAGCATAATATCATCGGCACAAAGTGGATCTACCGCAACAAGCAAGATGAAAATGGCCTTGTGGTGAGGAATAAGGCACGACTTGTAGCTCAAGGCTACACACAGGTTGAAGGAATTGATTTCGATGAAACTTTTGCACCTGTTGCTAGACTTGAGGCTATTCGCATATTACTTGCTTATGCTAACCATCATAATATTATCTTACAACAAATGGATGTGAAAAGTGCATTCCTCAATGGTAAGCTTGAGGAAGAAGTATATGTTGCTCAACCCCCAGGTTTTGAAGATCCAAAGAATCCTGACAAAGTCTTCAGACTCAACAAGGCCCTCTATGGCCTCAAGCAGGCCCCTCGGGCGTGGTATGATACTTTGAAGGAATTCTTCGTGAAGAATGGCTTCACACCCGGTTCACTCGACCCTACTCTCTTTACTAAATCTTATGATGGTGAACTGTTTGTGTGCCAAATATACGTTGATGATATTATCTTTGGCTGTACTGACCAACGTTATAGTGATGAATTTGCCTATATGATGAGTGAAGAATATCAAATGTCTATGATGGGAGAGTTGAAATTCTTTTTAGGTCTTCAAATTCGTCAACAGCACAATGGCATATTCATATCTCAGGAGAAATACCTCAAGGATGTTCTGAGGAAATTCGGCATGCAAGATTGCAAAGGAGTCAAAATTCCTATGCCCACAAATGGCCATCTATGCACTGATGAAAATGGTATTGACTTCGATCACAAGGTATACCGCTCCATGATTGGTTCTTTATTGTACTTATGTGCATCTAGGCCAGATATAATGCTTAGTGTTTGCATGTGTGCCCGATTTCAAGCTACACCGAAGGAATCACACCATAGGGCTGTGAAGCATATTCTTCGATATCTAGCTCACACACCAACACTAGGATTATGGTACCCCAAGGGCTCTACTTTTGATCTCATTGGATATTCTGACTCTGACTATGCTGGTGATCGTGTGGACCGCAAGTCAACATCTGGTACTTGTCATTTCCTCGGACGATCTTTGGTCTGTTGGTCCTCGAAGAAACAGAACTGCGTATCACTGTCTACTGCTGAAGCTGAGTACATTGCTGCTGGTTCTTGCTGTGCTCAATTGCTGTGGATGAAGCAAACTCTCAAGGACTACAGCATCAACATGAAGAATGTGCCTCTCTACTGTGACAATGAGAGTGCCATCAAGATTGCTCACAACCCAGTTCAGCACTCGAAGACAAAGCACATTCAGATTCGTCATCATTTTCTTCGTGATCATGTGTTGAAGGGCGACATTTCTATTGAGCATGTGAAGACTGAAGAACAGCTAGCCGATATCTTCACAAAGCCCTTGGATGAGAAGAGATTTAGCAAGTTGCGGTGTGAGCTAAATATCTTAGAGTCTTCGAATGTTCTTTGAAAAGGACAAACATCCTAACACTTATGCAAAATTGATGACTTAGATGTGCAACACATGAAGAAACATTTTTCTTCAATCAATGAAGAATAACACTCTAAGTGTGAAGAAATTAATGAAGAATTTGATTCTCAGAACCCTACGACAATTGTACGCGGTGTCTGAAATCATCATTCTTATACGGTGGGTCACGCCACCACAAAAGTTGAAAATCTTCAATTTGAGTTTTTCCTCAGTTTGAATTCCTCAGTTTTTCAAATTCTTCAACTTTGCAAAATCTTCACTATTTCCGTCGTCTTTCTTCATTGACTATATATATATATATATATATATATATATATATATATATATATATATATATATATATGGGTTTATGTCCTCTACAGCATTCACTTATGGCTATTTCTTCAAGTTGCATTTTCTGCTAAGTGAATGTGATCGGACCCTTCCCCCTCTATGCTATACTCAACCCAATCTATTCACAAATTCTTCATGTGCATTCTATTTGAAACTCGTTCAAAATCTTCACTATGTCATGTCAGCTGAAGAAATTGCGAACGGAACTTTAAAACTAATCTTATCCAAATTTTCGGTTTTGCCGCTCAAACCGTCCTGTATCCCATGATAGACTTATCTATTCACCCACGATCCAACACGATCTCCACTTTTCAGCACGTGGGTGACACATGTCAAGCGAATGAAAAGGGTTAAGGGCACGTTCGTCCTAAATATTCGGGCAAACAGTTTTTCACTGTGACTATAAATACCCCCTCACCCTTCCTCACTTCCTTTACTCTGCTCGATCGCTCTCTCTCTCTCGCTCGAGCTTCTCAAACCCTAGCGCCGCCGCTACTCCATCGTCGCCGGTGAGGAAGAGCTTCACTGCCTCGACCTCGTCGCCGTCGTACTCGCGCCGGCTACGGAAATCTTCACTCCCCCTCCGCCATAGTTGTCTACCTCCGCCAAGTTAGGGCGTGGAAGATCTGAACTGACGAGCTTCAAATCTACACTTCTCAGTTCGTCGTGTTCGTCATCAAGGGTAATTAAAAGTTACTTTTACTGCCCTCTTTGATTCAAATTTTCTCTACAAAATCTTCAAAGGTGTTTTATTCTTCAAATCCTCACACACAAAACACCTCACTAGTCATCTGTTCTTGATTCGTTTCTCTAAGCATCATTTATCTTCAAGATTCCTCAATTGTGTGGATCCTCAATCTATACAACTCTGGAACCTAAGACAAAGAACGCTTAGTGAAATTCTTCAAGACTCATCTGGTCAAATTCCTCAAACTTGTTCATTTTGAAAACCTTCTGAGAACGCATATGACCTCTTCAAATTCCTTGCAACTATACTGTTCACAGGTACTCATGTCCGCTACTAAATCACTAGGTTCTCATCAACTTAACTCATTTGCAGTGTTCCTCGAAGAAAAGTTGCATACTTCTTCAAAGAATTCGATTGTTCAAATTCCTCATCTGAAGAATATGGCAGACGGTAAGAGACCACAGAAAGGAGGAAAGAATCCTGAGGTCATGACTGCATTTGAAATTCCTGAGGACATCTATGCTGACTATTGCACACCTGATGAGGCCAAGTTTGGAAAAGAGAACAAAAATCAGCGCAGGGTGTGCATACAGAGGATTGAAAGGAGATGGTCAAGAGAATGGAGGGAGTATAGATATGTAACTCCAAAGTATATGAAGAAATTCGCTCTAAATCCTCCATGCCCAAGAACTCCATTGGCACCTGGCCAAGAAGCTGATCCCACTAGCATCAAGCGCGGTGAGGATTTTCCTGACAAATGGGCCAAGCGCCAAGCCAAGTTGGCTAGACAAGCCAAAGAAGTAGTGAGGAAATTTAATGAAGACTCTGCTGCTGCTGCTGCCACAAAGGCCTCTGACAAGCCTAGAAAATCAATGGCAAAGAAGCCTTCTCACAAGCCAAGTGCTTCATCAACTGTGCCCTCACGGCCAAGTTCCTCAACAATGCCCTCACGGCCAGAATCTTCAAAGCCCTCAAGGCCAATTTCTTCAAAGCCCTCACGGCCAATTCTTCATGCTGCTCCTGCTCCTCCAAAGTCCTCAGTTGCTCCGGCAAAGTCCTCAACACCTATACATCTGGCCACATGCCAAAGGACTGCAGACATCTCTATTGCCTCTGGTGTCTCAGCGAGTTCCTCAGCTGCACCAAATTCTTCATCAGGCCCCACTCTGCTGAAGACCAAGGCCACTGCTGGACGAGGTCCTCGGCCTAGTCCGAAGAAGAAACAAGTTGCCTTCCAAGTGCCATCTAACGATGAAGCTGATGATGATGAACTTGCAGAAATCATCAGAGATAGGCAAGAAAGGGACGCTAGAGCCAAAGGCACAAATGTGCCACTGCTTTTGGATCCAGAGGTGATCCTTGACTACATTGATCTCTGGCACAAGGACCCAAACACTCCTATGCCTGATTTTCATCTGACTCCTGGCCAAAGTCACGTGCTGACCCATTTCATAAATGAAGAGAAATGGAAATTTGAGAAGGCGAGACAAATCAAGAAGGCTCGGTTCAGAAAAGAGAAGTTCCTGAAGAACAACATTGTCAAAATGACACCTGATGAACTCCTCATGATCCAGTCTGAAATCAAAGCCCTCGACGATGATTTCAATGCTTATTATGCTGATTGGCAAGGAGCCAAATTCAGGTTCGTTAAGCTGACTGAGAAGTTCACCAATGTTGCAGCACCATCGCAACAAGAAATTACTCAAGCTGAAGCCTCTGCTCAGCAAACTGAAGAACATGCCAGCACCGCTGATGATCTTCAGCCTGCTGAAGAAAATGCTAGTTCCAGGGCTGATGACTCCATTCCAGCCGCTGAAGAAACTTCCAGGGCATCCACTAGTGGTGCGCCTGAAGAAAATGAAGAAGTCAGGGCAACTGCATCAGTTGCGCAGGAGGAAATACAGACAGATTCCTCATCTCCTCCTGCGCCTACCCCAACTCCTACCCTACCATCTGCATCAGATGTGAGGAAGACCAAGGCTGCAGAAAAAGTTGCAGTGAAGAAAAGGAAAGCATCATCTGCTTCAGATTCTTCAGCTCCGAAGAAAATGAAGCATATGACCAGCTCACTTGAGAATCCCATTGATGTTGTTCCGATTTCCACCATGCCATCAAAGTACCTTGTTCCTTATGGTGAAGAATATGTGATCCCTAGCGGATCTGATGAAGAAAATCATTTTGCTGCTTTGTCAGAGTAGATTGATGAAGAAATTGAAGTGGATGCGATCCCTTCAACACCTGTTGCTTCCTCGCCAATACCTCAGTTCACAGCTGAAGAGGCTGGCGTTGAAGAAATTGAAGATGAAGATGTGGATATTGGATGCACCACGCCTGTGATGAATGATGACTTTTGGGAGAGTCAGCATCCCAATTCTCCACACTTCACCCCACTACAGCAGATACCTCAGTCCCCTGCACCAACAGTTCAACTGGGCACTGAAGAAACTCATCCCACCTTGTCTGTGCATGAAGAAATTCCAGCCACTAGTGCAGAAGAAACTGCTGCTGCTGATACATTGAACATGCAGACTGCCACTGAAGAGGAACCAGAAATTCCTCAGCCTGAAGAACCAGAGATTGTGATTCCTGAGGTTGTGATGCAACTCACTGACACTCCTATGCCCAAGCCAAAGGATCCATTTTCAAAGAAGCAAATGTTCAAGGCTGTTGATTTCTTCAACAAGCATATGTTCTTCACTGCCTATAATCCCTATGATTCTGCTCGCATAAGGAAGAGGCGTTTCTGGACTGCTAGTCAAGCAAATTTCTATTCCTCTGTACTATTCAACAAAGACAAAGTCTTCGATCATGCACACATTCCTCACGTGGACATGGAATCTCTGTCGTGCTTCGTGCCAGTCCTCAGTGTCCTTCACAATGCTGGATTGCTGAATTTCTGCACTGACATCTGTGATTGGAATGAAGAACTCATTCTTCAATTCTATGTGACGCTACACATCACAGGAAATTCTGAAGATGTGAACTCATGGGTGCTGGACTGGATGTCAGAAAATACTCACTACAAGGCACCAGCAACTAAATTGCTTCATGTCCTCCCACTCAGTCCTCCCCTTGATGGTGCACGTTGCATCTACAATGAACCTGAGCTCACAAATCATTACATGCAAGTGCTGATGAAGCCTTTGAAGCTAGGGCAAGCTCCTCGAACCAAATTCCTCGTCAAGGAATTACTGTATGTGCCAAGGACTGTCTATCGCATTCTGACGAAGACAATGAGTCCTATTAAAGGCCACGACTCAAATGATGAAGAAGTCGTTGGCATCATGAAGAATATGCTTTTCAATATCATTCATGGCATTCCTCAACTTCCATGATTTCTTCATGAGGACTCTGGCAAATATTTCTATGTCACCTTTTGAGCTGAAGCCTTATGCGCCATGGATTATGAAATTCATCAGGACAAGGTCTTCACTCAACTACAAGGCTGACACTCTGAACCATGGCAGTTTCTTGCCTCCAATTGAAGTCCTCAAATGGACATTTTCCTCAACTGATGACAAAGGCAAGGCAACTGCTGTGATAGATGAAGGCACTCGTCCATTGGATGGTCAATTTCGCAAGGTTGCATCTTACTCCACCAATGATGACTCTGCCACACATGACTCTGCCGCCAACACCTCTGCTAAGCAAAATTCCTCAAGCCACAGCACCCAGGGTTATGACTGATCATGAGTTACTCCTCAGTCTTCATCAGAAAGTTGATCGCAATCATAAATGGGTCAAGCGTCAGTTTGGTTCAATTCTTTACAACATGACCTCAACACACAATGTAGTGAAAGTCATATATGACAATGGAATACATCTTTGTCGTGCTTTTGAAGATATATAAAAACACATGGAATGATTTATAAAGATTTGCATAGGAATACAAAATGGATTCGAATTTAGTGGCTAGGGTAAACGTGGATGCTTATTGTCCCAAAATTTGAAAGAAGCGGCAAAATGTCCACTCCCACATCGGCTGCCCGAAGCCAAGTGTTTGGGAGATGGAAATTACTGTCTACCCCTTACATGGACAATCCATCGACCCGATTTCCACTGCTCTCAATAGGGGTAGGTTAGTAACTTCAATTAGACGTGACACGACCGCCTCTGAGCCCATTCCGACACGGTGGGAGGCAGAACACATTTGATTCAAGCTCATTCGAAAGACCTCTATTTCTCCCTCCATTTCCCCATTCATACACGGTGGGCGGCAAAACAAACTCAACTTGGCCGAAATCGATGTAGGCAAATATTTTCAATAGGGGCAGGTTTGTAACTTCACTCAGACGTGACACAACCGCCCTACCTGTCAGCCATGTTCATACACCATGGGCGCCAACCATGGGCGCCAAAACACCCTCTCCTCGCCCGAAATAGCTCTGGGCAAATATTGGCGAGATGCGAGATTACCGTCCTATCCCTAACCGATGAGACGTCCAAATTTTAAACGGGGGCTAAGTTCGTAACTTTCCCATATTTCAGACAGGCGCGTCCCAAAAACATGGTTCCCCGTACCTCTCCCTCCATTTTCCCATTCATACACCGTCCGCGCTAGAACACCATCCCCACACCAGCCTCCTCCGTCCGCCACCCCATCCATCGCCGCCGTCCTCCAGCCCATCCATTGCCACCGTCCTCCACCATACCGGAGAGCCTACCAAGACCGCATCGTCCATTGCTATAGATGGATGTTTCTCATCCATGGCGACGGACCAGGAGCCTTGCATTGTGTCCTCTCACTTCATCGGCGTCGTCATCCTCTTTTTCGGGGCCGCTCACACGACCTTCTCTTCCACCGCAACCGGACTTATCCCCCGATGCACCCGTCTACCGTCACAGATCAGCTTCAACGCCACCAACAGCCATCGCACCCCCGATGCCTACACAGCGCCGCAAGAGAGGTGGTACTTCATATCTCCTCAACTTTTTGATCTCAACCAGAAAATAGATCGTAACTTGGTTACTGTACTTCCTTTTCAGCTCTTAGAATTTAGTTCTTAGTTCGAAGCAAACTGTGGATGCTAAATATCATTTCCCCGGTTTGCAGCTTTAAATCTGCCATGGCACGGTCATAATAGGGTTTAATTGATCGTGCTTAGGGTTTAATTGATCATGTTGGTTCCTTGGTGGCTTCTTTAATAGAAATCAAAGGGGAAACCCTCTTTTGCTCAAAAAAATGCTTAGGGTTTCCCCCTTTTATGATCACTATATGACCAGCATACGTGCTTTGTGTCATAATAGCACTGCTCCACCCATCAAGCTAAACAAGCTTAGTTGTTCAAATACGAATCTGATATTATTAAAATAGAGTCGTTTAATAGGTCAGCTAAATGTCCTAGTTTAGTTTCAAAAATGCATGTTCACCACTCGGGTGTGTATCTCTATAGGGTGCCCACGGTGGGCTCTGGCCCACCCTAAGATTTTGGGTCGGCCCAGGCCCCGATTCCCCTCTGTTCTGTTGCACGCTTCCGATCTCTACTCGACCCGAGCCACCTGCCTCACTGGTGACTTGCCATCCCCGGACGGCATGACTCTAGGAGGAGACGTCGGACTAACATGAGGTCAGGAGTCGCTCGCCCAACAGCGTCACCGCTGCCCGGGTGCACCGTTGTGCCTACCTTCCCAGTCCGTTCAGGGCTCAGGCGTGTAGCACCCACTAAGCCAACCCGATTTATCCTAAGATACGTCCTCAACACTCAGCAGCCACTCCTCATCACCCATTTTATAATTGATTCATTACTCATTAGGCAGGACTGTCATTAGAGTTTGTTGTGTGCTGAGTGCTACCTACACTTAATGGTTCAGATGTATTTCAGTAATCTTTAGTACCTGTAAAGTTCACAGAATTTCAAAATTTCATCCCTAAAAATAGACACTAGTCATTTTGGATTGTTGGTCGTAGTAACATTTACCCAAATTACTACTGCAGGCTAGGTTTGTTGACAATTTTACTTGTCTTTCTTACTCATCTGATATGATATCCAATTGTTCACATCGATTAGTTGCAAATAATAAGTGCTAGACAAACTTCTTGACTCAGATTTTGGACTGTCTCTTACTATAGTTACAATTCTTCATACTTGTCCTAGTAAGCTCACAAGTAAATGATTGGTTCACTACATCTATGCTTTCCTTGTCATATTTGTTGTCAATATTCCTTTAGGGTGGACCACCCTGTTTCAAAATACTGGAACCGTAGACATGAGTGAATAGTATTTCTCTATGTGATCTGTTCCATCATGTGTGGGCCACGAACACTGCATTGTATAGAAATAAAGTGTCATTTCCAGCTTTTACATAGATTATGATCTTTTACATGGAATACAATCTGCCTACTTGCTTTGTGTCGCACTACCAGCACTCCACCCTTGAAGCTAAACATTATACCACCGATAATTCCTTAGTGTAAGTGCATCTAGTGCCCCTAAGTGATTTTGGTGTATTGAAGACTTATAGGTTAAGGGACTAATGTGTTTATGAGTGTACACAGGTCTATAAGTCTATGAGGAGTTTGATATTTACAGAGAAAGTCGACCCCTAAAAATGAATATCTTCGACTGAAGATTTTGGTATTCCTAAAGACTTTCATGAAGACTTTGAAAGTGAAGAAATTGGTGTGTCCGTGAAGACTTGATATTCATGCAAGGAATATGAAGCTTGAAGACTTTCATTTTCATAGTTTTGTTTTTCTTTTTCTTGAGTCATAGGAAACACTGTACTATTAAAGGGGGTCGAGGAAATACTAAGGAAAAATTTCCACGTGATGCTCAACTCAAAAGCCTACACCTACCAATCCCTTCGAGTGAAGCCATTGGAAATCTCATACAGTTCAGTCAATTTCTTCAGTGACAGAGACAAAGTTCTTCTGGTCGCTGAGGAATTTTTTCTGACTGAGGAGTTAGGAATTCACCAGTGTGGATTGCCTACACAGTGAGGAACATGATAGCCCTGAGGAATTTGAGAGTCAAATTTCCGACCGTTGTTGTGCTACGCGCCAGCTCTCCCAAAATATCTTATCCACATAACGGTCATATCATTGAAGGGCATTTATGTCTTATCATGTCGGGCTGCTCCCTAGGCTATAAATAGCCGCCCCCTACAACCACTAGCTGGTTGGCTGCTCCGAGAGAAACTGACACTTGTCATTTGAGAGCAACCCATCCTCCGAGGACTTTGAGCGAAAATCATCGAGTGAGGAAAATCCAAACCCAAAAACCCACAAACCCAAAGTGATTGAGCATCACTAAAGAGATTGATCCTGCATGGATCCGAGCATGTTACCTTTGAAGATTGTGCTTCTTCCAGATGGTTAGGCGTCATGGTCTAGAGCATCCAAGAGGAATTGTGGATCGCCGAGTGTCCGTAGTCTGTGAAGGTTTGGAAGTCGCCTGAGGACTTACCACGAGTGATTGGACGAGGTCTATGTGACCTTAGTTCAAGGAGAATACGGTGAGGACTTGGTGTCCTGAGCTGCATGCTCAGCGACTGGGTGTCCGGGACTGTGTGTCCTCGAGTTTAAATACTCAGCTGATCCAACCAGATGTACAATTGAGACAGCAGTTGGAACTGGTCAACCAAATCATTGTCTTCACCAACCTGACTGGTTCTATTTCGTCAACTCTTACATTTCCTCATTACTGTGTTGAGTGTTTGTTCACATCTGTGTTTGAAGACTTTGACTGAAGATTTTCTCAATTTCCTCAGTTCAATTTCTTCAGTCTGTTTGTCTTCATCTTGTGTTATCCTGTGTTTACGCTTTTTGTACTCTGTGTTTGTCTTCATTTCATCATGATGACCATGTGTGTATTATGTCATGCTTACTTCTTAGTACTTATTCCGCTGCAAGTAGTTCTTCACTAAGGAATTTCCTCACCGGCAAATTCCTCAGTGAAGAATTCATAAAAATCGCCTATTCACCCCCCCCTCTAGTCGATATAACGCACTTTCACTTAGTTGATTTGTTCAAATAAGAGTTCATTTGATATGATTCTAATGTTCCTACTTCAGTTTTCAAATGTGTGTCTGCCTGTTATAGAGACATAAGAGGTTTGTATTTCTATGTGTGATCTGGTAAGCACGATTGGAGGTGAACTTTGCATATGTAGGGGTCTATAGGGAGACACTCTTCGAGTTGAATCCGCAATGCATTCCATACATAATCTGACTACTTTTTATGTTTTCATAAATCTCATATTCTGAACAGCATCATAACGATTATGAGCTTGCACGCACGAAAAGAATAAAGCAGAACAATGCCATGGCTGTCAAACTTGGCATTAAGGGACTGAAATCAAGTCTGGATGCAATGCAATGCAAACACTCTCCAACTACAGATTCATGCTCGGAATATGATCCTAACAGTGATTCTGAGCTAGAGGGAGACCTAAGTCAATGTAGCTCCCTAGTGGAGGAGTCAGAGGAAGATGCCCTATCTTATTCACCCATCAAGGTGCTTGCTCTAACTTTCCAAGGTTATATTGGTCGCACATATCTTGCAACTAATGCTTTGCATTTCTTCTACTTTGTTGCACTGCGATTATCTTAGTTTACACATCGTGTATGTGAATACGCCCTGCCTATCCATTTTCAGTACATATTCCATCTGTCATCATACCATATTTATCCATTCAAATCAAATGTTGTTCTTGTGTATCAGACGTTCAAAAGGAAGAGGGTGATTGCTGATCGCGGAGGAGCACGAGCAAAGTATTTGGAAAAGGTAGTGACACCCGATAAATCAAATAGCCCATTAGGTGTAGTTGCAATATCACCTGACCCACAAAACACCCCAACTCTAGCAGACTCTAGCCCTACTACACTGTTCATTTCTGATGCCCCAACTCAGCAGACCCCAACTGCAGCAAACAATATGATGATGCCAGTTGACATAGCACTAGCTCTATGATGCAAAACCCCCATTCAGCAAAGAGTACACCAAATCCAGTTGCCAAATCCCTTTTTGAACCAAAGAGAGCCCCAATTGTAGCAAATAGGACCTGTTCCATTTCTTCCCAGTTTAGAAGATGAAGCTTATATTGTTGTCAGGAACTTTGTGCGCATCTTTCCTTCATGGAAAGATTATACCGCAGACAGTGAACAATTTCTAGTCTTCCTCCGCAACTTACGCATAAGTAATGTACTAATGTTATTCATGGTAATTACTGCATATGTTTCTGCTGACAAAGGACACCAGATTTTATTCTTTTAAATAGGAGAGGACCAAACTGGATTGTCAAGATGAGCAAGGGTTGGTTGCGCTTTTCAAGCACTTGTTGATGAAGTATCGTTCCTACCTGAGTCAAGCGCACTTCGATCGCAAGCTCTAAACGAAATTTCTGTAAAGTCTCCGGTGCTACATTTATCAGACAGTGACTGGAATAATCTTGTTACACATTGGCCTCCTCTGCGGCGTAAGGTACTATCTATGATATCACATCACAATTTGAACTACATTTCTGCATTTGCCTTAACGTCTCACTTGTACAAAAACTGTTAGAAGAAGAACATTCATTCTCAAGGGACCACATAATCTCGCAACTATACTGCACACTGCATTGCTCTTGTGAGTACCTCTTGCCCTATATGACCATACTTACTTTCATAGTTGTTTGATTACGTAGCATCACTGCACATGTTAGCCTCGTTATCGTCCATTTGGTGGACATTATAAGATCCGTATGGACTCTTACATAAATTTAGAATCAACCCAATGCTTTTGAAGAGGTTTAGCTCTGCAGTCCTCTTGTAAGGATTGAACGTCGTCTATCACTATACTTACATTAACAACTACTCCCTCCGCCCCATAATATAAGAACATTTTGTTTAGTACACCAGTGTTCAAAACACTCTTGTATTATGGGAAGAGGGATTGGTTCATTGTGTAGCATTCTGCATCTTATCTCCCTCGCCCACCATTTACTAAAAAATATCAGATCTATATTTAATTTTACCAAAAAGTTGAATACACAGACGATGCCAGTGCAGAAGTGTAGCCCATTGCTCTTGTCAGTACATTTTGTCCTGTAACGCTTGTACTTCCGGGATTGGTAGTTGATTATGTAGCATCAATCTGCATCTTATCTTCATTATCCTCTATCCCTTCCAGTATTCACTGGTACGCGTCGGTGCTATACAAACGGTTTTTAACCCCTTTCCGCGACGGCATTTGGAACCGTCGCCAAGTGAGTGTGGGCGATAGGGGGTCCTTCCCACACGACCCAAAAACCGTCGGGGATATGCCCTCCTGGCACACACGCTCGGCAAAATGAGGTCGTGTGCGACCGGCGAGCGCTCAAATACGGAAATACGTACAGTAGAGCTAAAAAATACAATTATACAGGCGAAATTGTTTCCAGTCGCAAGTACATCCCACACATTCAGTTCCCGCTAAACATTTCTGTTCGTATGTACATCCTACACAGTCGCTCCAATGAAAATGTTTCCGTTCACAGGTACATCACACACAATTTTTCCCGTTAAATCGTTTGTGATAGCATTGCCATTGCACATGATATTAATAATTTTATCGTTTGCGTTATTGAATGCATCACACACGGTGCGTAGAAGAAACTCTGTGCCAAAGGTTGTCCATCACACATAGTTTTTATGTGGTAAACGTTTGCGCAAGGTTGCCTAACGCAAACAGTTTTCAAGAGAAAGTCGTATGTGCAGTGGAGATTGATCGCACACGTAGTGGATTCTAGAAACATTTCTGATCTCTACATATATCACAGACGTTTCGCTTTCGCAAACCGTGTGCAGTGTAGTCCCAAATTTAAAAATCACATGTTTTGAATTTGAAAGTAGGCAATCACTTATTTCATATCCAACCATGTTTATTACAAATATAGGTTCAGCCACAAATGCATAATTCGATGCACAGGTACATATACTGAAGAACTACAGAAGCACCAAGTAATGAATGATGAACCACAGTTGTACTAAAGACTGTAAAGAGAGAGGCGAAAGTCATTCTGGTTGCTAGAGAAGGTGAAGCGGAATGCCCATATTATGCCTCCTCCATGCGTAATGTGTGTCCGACTCTAAGCCAACCCCTTGTGATGGTTGCCCATCCATCCTTCACTGTCTTCATTAGGACTTCTCGATGCTCATTGTAGTCTGGATGAAATACTTTAACCTTCATTGTGTGTCCACCAATCATGTACTTTGCGAGGTAATGTTGAGTGAACTACTTCGGGAACCACGGGGAACGAAAAAGATTCAGACATTGTTGTCTAACAACTCATCATGGGCAGGAAAAAGAGAAGGCTGCAGAGTTTGTAGTTACCAACCTACAACTCACTATTGTGTTGGATAGAGCATAAACAAATAATTTGCTTGCCACCTGTCGTATCTTTTTGCTAATAACCCTTATCAGTTTCCTCACTTGATGCTTGTTCATCAATATCTCATTGCCCCATACGCAAAAAGGGTCCATGCGTGGATCCTTGCCAAGGGCATATGTACCTGCAAGCAACAAGTCAATATTAGAAGATAACTAGTGTATAGGCCTGGATCTATATGCACTACATTATGGAACGACGGGGGGAGTACAAGTCGAGGGATGAAGCTAACCTCGGTAGAAAATGGGGGCCACTCCCGTTGTTGTCATGCATAAGTAGTGGAAAGGCATGATAAGTACAACAACCTTAACATCAAGAAAATATAGCAAAGGTAAACAACATCATCTCCAAATGATAGCTTGAATGTGTTGGTTGCAGCATGCTGTTAAGGCAAATATAAAATGGAAGGCAATGTTATGAACAGCAGGCTTAACAGCCATCAAATATTGCAATTCAAACTGGTATTGTTGAAAATGAATAGAAGTAGGTAATGCTTAAACATCACACTGGATAAATGTGTAAAACTGAAATAAAGAGCATCTGTTAACTACACTAGGAATAACTGGAACCAAATATAGCCGTTCAAACTGGTATTGATGTAGTCGAGCAGCACAGTTCCGACTTGCACATAATGAACAACACATTATGAATGGCTGAAATAAACAAGGCATAAATGACCAGTAGAACAACCAAATATAGCCATTGGAAACTGGACAGAGTCTCACTGCAACCAACCTGACAAGCAAATACATATAAACAGGGCATATGCTTGAAAACTGGACAAATGCTCACTGCAACCAACCTAACAAGCGATAAAGATAAACAAGGCATCTGCTTGATAACTGGACAAATGCTAAAGAGAGCAACCTAACAACCAAATACAGAGAAACAAGTCATTTGCTTGATAACTGGACAAATGCTAAAAAAGCAACCTAACAACCAAATATAGATAAATAAGGCATCTGCCTGATAACTGGACAAATGCTCACTGCAACCAAACTAAGAACCAAATACAGATAAACAAGGCATCTGCTCGATAACTGGAAAAATGCTCACTCCAACCAACCTAACAACCAAATACAGATAAACAAGGCATCTACTCACTATAAACAACCAAATATAGCCATTCATGAAACTTAAGTGGACAATTCATACTTAAACATCACATAGACCTATTGAACAATACATTTTTGCATAACTGAAATAATTAAACACGGCACAGTTAAAGCACCGCACGACAAATGCTACTACAACAAAGGGTACGGGTTGGCAAGCTAGAAAAGGTAAGATTTGTTGATAGAATGATGCCTCACATTTCATGGACGGGATCCTTCCAGTTGGAAGAGCGTAGACCCATGGTGCGATCTCTGATGTCATAGATGGGCTGTTTCACCTTGGAAGAACCTTCGTGGGTGCCCTCCTCATGGTCGTGGTCATGGTCGATGAGATCTGACTTGGCAATTGAGGATCCCAAGCCGCCGCCGTAGAACATGCCCTTCAGAGATGACAAAATGGGCTCGATGGCGTATAAAGCCCGCAAATCCTTGACCTCTTGGCGGAGGATATCAACAGCAAGGCCGTCAAAGAGATTGACGGTGGTTGAACCAGAGGGGTTGGGGATGGAACACTGAACCTGTGACATGGCCCGTGTGAAGCCGTCGGTGTGCATAAGCTTGATGTCGTAGCCAGCTTTCACGAGATACAGTAATACGCTAGCCCACTGACATGAAGCCTTCGACATGGCAACGTAGTCAACGTCTTTGCCGGCTTCCGTGGCAACGTGTTGCTCCGGGATCGACAGGTCGGGGCGAACGGCGGCCACCACGCCAATGTCCACCGGAGAGGCCATGATAAACCTCTTCTTGGCCGAACACTCGTTGGGTTCCCCGGGATACATGGTCGAGCTTAGGTTGCGACATTCTAGAGCAAGGGATGTGGATCTGGCAAGGAGGGACACAGCAGGCCTCATCTAAAAACTCAGGGGAGTGGGACGACGGTATGGGAATCACTGGGTAACCTAAACTTTATTATCTAAGCTAGGAGGAACGGGCAGACCGGCAGGGGTTGGCGGCGGCGCCGGCGCCGGCCGCGAGCTAGGGTTTGAGGGGGGAGGGGCGGGTGGGGGAATGTGGGGGTGGTGTTTGAGGATACGCCGCGGCTACTGAAAATTTAGTAATGGTGGGTCGAGATGGTGGTGGACGAGGGAGGGTGACGGTTCAAATGCGTCGGCTACTGCAATTTTACTATAAGGTCGGTCCTGGAGGAGTGTGGGCGACGGTTGAAGTACGATGGCTACTAAAATTTCTGTAAAGGAATTGGTGTGGGGCGGGAGTGCCCAAGATCGCGCATGGTCCAGTAGCAATATGCGTGTATGATAATAAGGAAAAGTGGTGCGGATCCGCTGATTTTTGCAACGCTCAAGGCGGGTAGTTTGTTTTTTATATTTCTAGCTAGTTGGTCTATTGCACACGGTTTGTCCTAATTTCCAAATAAACTTACCTGCCTTTAGCTTGCACAGGTGGTGGTTTTACAGCGCACTTGCATCGCACACGGTTAAGCCAGTACCTCCACCCTTTGCTCGCGCTTGCGCGGTCGTGGTGATTTCAGCACACTTGCATCGCACACGGTTGAGCCAGTACCTCCACCTTAATTTGCTCGCTCTTGCGCGGTCGTGGTGATTTCAGCGCACTTGCATCGCACATGGTTGAGCCAGTACCTCCACCTTAATTTGCTCGCGCTTGCGCAGGCATGGTGATTCACATCGCACTTGTATCACACACGGTTAAGATATTATACCCCGTATCCGTTGAGCATCATCGGAGTCTTTGCAGCAAAAAATAACGTTAGAGTGGGTCAAAAGACAGCCACACCAGCATGTGGCCCAAATATATATGAGTCAAAAGGGTGGTCTGTGATGTTCAAAATTCCAATACACAACTTTGACCGCGCGGGCCCACGGTTGGGCGCGTCGTTGAAGATCGATGATAGGGGCCAGAAGTCAAGAACCACCTGGAAGTGGCCAAATATATGTACAAATATTGGGGATGTTTAAAACTTTAAATACATAATGCATAACTTTGGTGGCACCTGCCTCGCAAACCCAAAAGCACCCTAACAACCACCTAGCTAGGATATATATATAATGACATAATGTCGTACCTAGCTAGGATGCTTGGCCCACCACCTCCCACTTTGTGTCAGCAGGGCGGATTCACGTAATGATTGATACTTTGGTCATACATGCATGTCGCCATGACCTACCATAAGACGGACCAATGAATCTATCATTTGGTCAAATGACAGTTGTTGTTATCGATAAACCGCTTAGGCCAATAGATTGAACCATCATAAAATTCGCATGAGAGGGACCACAAAACCAGCACCTCTTGCATGCGGCCCAAAATGATGTACGTTGGGAAGGGGTGATGTGTGTTTTCAATATAGAATAATGTATGATTTAGATGTGGTGCCTACCTCTCGATACAAACAACAACCATGAAGGCAAGGTAGTTAAGGACGAGATACGCAGGGTTTGATGTAGGTCGAATCTAGCAATCCGAGCATCTGGGAGGGAATCCTGACAACGCATGAGCTCGAGCTTTGGTTGAGCGACATTTGACGGTGACCGGCCCTAACACGAACTAGAAGGAATCCATTCATGGCCAACACATACCCCTCATTATCGGACAAAGGGATGATATATATACACTCGGGGAGCCCACAGATATGCGTGTGTCGTCACAAAAAACCGCACAAGGGAGACGTGGTCGATCAGAAGACCCCGTCTACACTACATGCTGCCCAAAAATATGTATGCGTACGATGGTGTATGATGTGTTTAAATCCCAAATGCACAACTTCGATGGGCCACCAACTACATTACAAACTGAACACTGTACCCGACTCCAAGCCTGGTTCAATACGTACGATGTCAGTTTCCCAACTTTAAGGCGGCGGTGGGGGGGTCGTCCCACGCATGCGCTCAAACTTTATTTTGTCTATCATGGGACACATCTATATATATACATCTATACACTTATATAGTGTGCGAATAATTTTGAAAGTTTGTCGTTGGATGAAGCCAATTCGACCGTACAGAGATGGCAAATCCGAGCACTACTGGCCATTGGATATCATCTACATTCCACCAGATTCTGCCACATGTACAATCTAGAAGACTCCATGGTTGAACTTAAGCATAATGCACAAACCTCAAAACACAAGCACTTCTCCTTTGTTCTCTAGAATCTTCCATATCTTAATTGCCCAAACTTTTGTTTTCTAAATGAATTGTCACTTTTTGTTTTTACCTTTACAATGCATGATTCCATGAATCTTAAAAAAAAATTTATAAAACTAATTGATTTTGGATGAGATGAACTATAAGAATTAAAATATGGGAGAAGAGGCAGGAAACCGATGAGAGGAGTGGCGAGAAATGGTAGCCTGTTTTTAATGAAAACCTAGCAGAGAAGGAAGCATGAGCTACACGATGCATGCGCACAGTGCTTATCCATGTACTGCATGTGCTGTCGAAAGGGCTCAGGGCTGTCGTTCGATCTGGGAGCATCCAATGGAGCGTACGATCCGTCGGGTTTGGGTTCTGTCCAATCAGAACGCACGACTCAGATCGCGCGTGTAGCGAGGGAGAATATCATATGGAAACCAACATTTGGTGGAAACCGGTGAAAACCACGAGAAAAAGATGTTTTAAAGTTTCAAAAAAAACTGAAAAAAATGCGGGATGTTAAGAGGATGATGTTTTATTGCCACACAAAATTTCAAGTTGAAACACATTACAAGATGTGAGCTATGAAAAAGACAAAATCAACGTTGAATAGTGTTGAATAGTAATGTCACTATTCAGGGCTGAATTTATCTTTTCATAGCTCACATCTCGTAATGTTTTTCAACTTGAAATTTTGTGTCGCAATAAAACATCACCTTCTGAACATCCCACATTTTTTTCAGATTTTTATGAAACTTTAAAATATGGTTTCCACGAAGTTTTCATTGAATATTGGCTTTCATGAGTGAACCATGTGCTATTTGAAAACATTTCGTGAGAAGAATCTCGGTTTTTAAATCCCCATAAATCCAAAACTAAGCCGAAAATCGTGAAACCTGGCATGGTGTCACGACGTGGCACTTATATGTCGAGGAATATTTTTTCGTCCATTGTGGCGCAAGTTTTATTACAAGCCTCTTACAAACTGGAGCTTCTCTCAAAGAAGTCTCGTGGTTCTGATAGGGAAACGTGTCCCCCTTGTGGGAGAAACGTAATCACTGCCTCTTTTCGCCTTGTATTTTCTTCTACGGGCAACATGGAATGACAGGATATCCGTGCTGAAATTTAAATTTTCAGGGTTCGTGGCCTTTTTATACACTAATTGAGTTTTCTAGGCATTTAATGTCCATAATTCAAATCTGGACTACAAATACATGCTCCAGTTCACCAAAATGGCTAGAAAAATTATACATGTGTCCTTGGGTGCATGTTTAGGTCCCATGCCAGGAATGGGAACGAATTACAACTGTACCGGTGTCATGGCTCAAACATTTTAAATCTCGGTTTTTTAATTCCCCATAAATCCTAAACTCACAAGAAAGACATCAAAGGTGGCATGGTGTCATGTCATGGCACATATATGTCGTGGTAAAATCATTGTCCAATTTGGGCCAAGCTTTATTACAAACCTCTTACAAAAACTGGAGCTTCTCTCAAAGAAGCCTCATGGTTCCGATAGGGAAACATGTTCCCCTTGTGGGCGAAACGTAATCACTGCCTCTTTTTGCCTTGTATTTTCTTCCACGGGAAACACGGAATGACATGATATCCATGCTGAAATTTAAACTTATTCAAGGTTCATTTGGCATTTTTATACACTAATTGAGTTTCCTAGGCATTTAATGTCCATAATTCAAATCTGAACTACAAATACATGCTCCAGTTCACCAAAATGGATAGAAAAATTATACATGTGTCCTTGGGTGCATGTTTAGGTCTCATGCCAGGAATGGGAACGAATTACAACCGTGTCGGTGTCCTGGCTCGTCCTCAAACATTTCGAATCTCGGTTTTTAAGTCCCCATAAATCCTAAACTCACCAGAAAGTCATCAAAGGTGGCATGGTGTCACGTCATGGCACATATATGTCGTGGTAAAAACATTTCCAATTTGGTCCAAGCTTTATTACAAACCTCTTACAAACCGGAGCCTGTCGCAAGAACCCTCGTGGTTTCGTTAGGGAAACGTGTCCCCTTGTGGGCCAAACGATAATCACTCCCTCTTCTAGCCTCGTATTTTCTTCTACACGCGACACGGAACAACTGGAGATTCACGCTGAACTTTGAAATTATTCAGGGTTCATTTGACCTTTTTTATTCATTAATTGAGTTTTCTAGGCATTTAATGAACATAATTCAAATCCGAACTACAAATACATGCTCCAGTGCACCAAAATGGCTAGAAAAAACATACATGTTTCCTTGAGGTGCATGTTTAGGTCCCATGGAACGAATGGGAACAATTCAACCATCTCGCCGTCTTGGCTTGGCCACAAACATTGTGAATCTCGGTTTTTAAATCTCTGTAAATCCAAAACTCACCAGGAAATCACGAAACTTGGCATGGTGTCACTACATGGTACATATAATTGTCCAATTTGGGCGCAGCTATATTACAAGCCTTTTACAAACCGTAGCCTGTCGCAACCCTCGTGGTTCCGATAGGGAAACATGCCCCTCTTGTGGGCGAAATGATAATCGCTGCCTCTTGTCGCCTTGAACTTTGTTTTCTATAGGCAACATAGAATAACAAGAGTGTCGGGCTGAAATTTGAAATTCTTCAGGGTTCATTTGGCCATTGTATATATATTACTAATTACTAAGTTTTCTAGGCATTTAATGTAGTCCATAATTCAAATTTGAACTACAACCACATGCTCCAGTGAAGAAAAATGGGTGGGAAATTGTACATGTGTCATTGGGTGCATGTTTTGGTCTCATTTAAGGAATGGGAATGAATTACAAACGTGTGTCCTCGGGTGCATGTTTAGGTCTCATTTAAGGAATGGGAATGAATTACAAACTTGTCGTCGTCCTGAAACATTGAGAATCTCGGTTTTAAATCCCAGTAAATCAAAAAGTCACCCAAAACACATGAAACTTGGCATGGTTACATGACATGGCACATATATGCCGTGGTAAAAAATCGTCCAGTTTGAGAAGAGGCGCACACATTAGTAGCTAATGAAGTCCTTTTTGAAACAAAAAGCTAACACATTAATCTCGCAAACGGTTGTATTATATTAACCATGTCAAAATTTAACCATACTCGGTGGCGTGCGTGCAGCTGTTTGATTAGACGGGACGAGCACGAGTAGTCCGCCATGCAAGCTCGACGGGACGAGTGCGAGCAGTGCGCCGCGCAGGCTCGACGGGACGCGTGCATCCTGTCCACCTCGCAGGCTCGACGGGACATGTGAAAGCAACAAGGCTGCCCATGCTCACCGGGGAGCGAGCTCTTTGACCTCCATGCACCAGCCGCCGCCGCCCGCCTCGCTCACAACTTCTCCATTAATGGGTTAATTAAAGCACCTGGACGGAGGGTGTTTGCTAGTGATCCCATGGCAGCATATGCTTTGTTCATGTTTTCAGCTTGTATTCCGCCCTAATTTAAATTGCCACATAGGGCAACGGATAATACGACCACAAATAAAATGGCAACGGATAATACGATGACAAATTTACAATGGCGCAGATAATAATTGTCTTACATATTCTGGATAATTTAAAATGCCACATGCGGCAAAGCTCGGAAGACAAGGGGGGAAGAGAAGAAGGAAATTGCAGACAACAATCTGGGTCGCTACTGTCTCTACTCATTGATGGATCGCCGGGCGGCGAAATCCTCCAGCTCCTTCTTCAATTCCTCATGACTTTGCTTGAAATCAGCCACGGATTCCTCCACCTCCTGCTCGCGCTCGATTCGGAGCTTCCTCAAGCCACCCATCAATTCTGCGACGACCGCTTTCAGCGTCATCTCCGAGGCACTGCTTGCTACGTCTTGAGCTTGCGTTGGTTTTCCTCGAAGAGGAGAGGGTGATGCAGCAAAATGTAGCATAAGTATTTCCCTCAGTTTTGAGAACCAAGGTATCAATCCAGTAGGAGGCTCCTCAAAAGTCCCACGCACCTACACAAACAAACTGAGAACTCGCAACCAACGCAATAAAGGGGTTGTCAATCCCTTCAGGACCACTTGCGAAAGCGAGATCTAATAAAGATAGTATGATAAGATAAATATATTTTTTGCATTTTGTAATATAGATGCAAAAAGTAAAGATGCAAATAAAAGTAGATTGAAAGCAAATATGATAAGAGATAGACCCGGGGGCCATAGGTTTCACTAGAGGCTTCTCTCAAGATAGCATAAGTATTACGGTGGGTGAACAAATTACTGTCGAGCAATTAACAGAAAAGCGCATAGTTATGAGATTATCTAGGCATGATCATGTATATAGGCATCATGTCCATAACAAGTAGACCAACTCCTTCCTGCATCTACTACTATTACTCCACACATCGCCCGACTCCTTCCTGCATCTAGAGTATTAAGTTCAGAAGAACAGAGTAATGCATTCAGCAAGATGACATGATGTAGAGGGATAAACACATGCAATATGATATAAAACCCATCTTGTTATCCTCGATGGCAACAATACAATACGTGCCTTGCAACCCTTTCTGTCACTTGGTAAGGACACCGCAAGATTGAACCCAAAGCTAAGCACTTCTCCCATGGCAAGAAAGATCAATCTAGTAGGCCAAACCAAACTGATAGTTCGAAGAGATTTGCAAAGATAACTCAATCATACATAAAAGAATTCAGAGAAGATTCAAATATTATTCATAGATAAACTTGATCATAAACCCACAATTAGTCGGATCTCGACAAACACACCGTAAAAAGAGTTTACATCGAATAGATCTCCACAAGAGAGGGGGAGAACATTGTATTGAGATCCAAAAAGAGAGAAGAAGCCATCTAGCTAATAACTATGGACCCGTAGGTCTGTGGTAAACTACTCACAACTCATCGGAGGGGCAAGGATGTTGATGTAGAAGCCCTCCGTGGTTGATTCCCCCTCCGGTAGAGTGCCAGCGAAGGCTCCAAGATGACAACTCGCGGATACAGAATGTTACGGCGGTGGAAATTGTGTTTCGTGGTGCTCCTGGATGTTTTCGGGGTACGTAGGTGTATATAGGAGGAAGAAGTACGTCGGTGGCCGCCCGAGGGGACCACGAGACGGGGAGGCGCTCCCTACAGTGGGGGTGCGGCCCTCTATCTCGTGGGGCCCTCGGAAGCTTCTTGACTTGCACTCCAAGCTCTCCGGATCAGGTTCGTTCCAAAAATCACGCTCCCGAAGGTTTCATTCCGTTTGGACTCCGTTTGATATTCCTTTTCTTCGAAATACTGAAATAGGCAAAAAAAACAGCAATATGGGCTGGGCCTCCGGTTAGTAGGTTAGTCCCAAAAATGATATAAATGTGTAAAATAAAGCCCATAAACATCCAAAAGGGGTAATATAATAGCATGGAACAATCAAAAATTATAGATACGTTGGAGATGTATCACTGCTCTACTCATGCAGCATCTTCCAGCTGGCGGCCTCCTCCTCCTTCTCGGCGACCAACTTGAGGAGCTTCACATTGTCACCCATGAGTTGCTCAACGAGGCCCATCACCTTTTCAACCGAAGCATCACAGATCTTGAGCAGCTTCATCAAGCCGTCGACCAACTCCTGCCGCGTAGTGACGCCAGCGAGAATATCGTCGTTGCCAGTGAAGGACTTCGGGAACGCCGGCTCGCCGCAATGGCCGACGCCGCGAATGCGCTTGTCAGAGCCCTTGCGTGCCCATGAGAGCTCGATCGAGGGCTCCGTGGCACGCCGGGACATCTCTGTTGCGGCTGCGGCTTCGTGGAGGGACCTCTCTTGTGCTTTCGCGGCCTTGGTCTTTGCTGTATGGTTATATGTCCACCCTAAACTCCTCCTACCAGTCATGGCGGAATGACTTGATAGAAAAAACCAATTTTGTGGGTGATGAGGAGAGGAACTGTGAAGTAATTTTTGAGTGGGTAGTTTTTATAGCCTAGTGCTAAGTGTGAACACATATTAGTTTGATAGGTGTGAACAGATTTGCAATTACTTATTGCATTGTAATCAGCAATGTGACGAGAAACACGGTCAAAATTTATTGATGGCAGAAGGTTGACCACGTGGTTGCTCGCCGTTGAGGCGGCCGCAGCGCACTTCGCTTTGGCGACCCTGCGCACGCTCTGCTCGCCGTTGAGGCAAAGTTACAATGGCAACGGTTAATGATTCTTAATAATTGTCTTACATATTCAGGATAATTTAAAATGCCAAATGCGGCAAGGTCCAGAACACTCACAACCTTGCCGCATAAGGCTAATTGTCTTACATAATTGTCGTATGCATACAATTATAATAAAATATAAGCTAAAAGGCTGAGCTGGCGGCCTTCCGACGATGGTCTTCTCAGACTCCATGATCAGCATAGCACCCTTGCGGCCATTCACGACAAGTGTCCCGACCCACCTCCACCTACGGAGCTGCTGGCGCTGGGAGGCCCTTGGGGCTGTTGGGCCTCTTCTAGAAGAGCTTGACAGCATGCAATCGCGCGCATGACAACTTCGCGGAACCGCTCCATTTCCATGTCTCTGGCCTGGTAGCAAATTCCGTCGATCACCTGCATCCTCAAGATATCACGTTGGCGATGTTCTACTTTGTCAGGGACATCAACTCCGCCAAGGATGCGCTCGATCCTGGCCACCACATCATCAGGATCAAGGTTGACACGGCCGCCGCGGGCAATGATGAAGCCGCAGGCTACCTTTGTCTTGAATGAATCGCAGAGGTCCTCTGCCCGTTCCTTGTGGGGCATCAGGCTCTAGATGAGCACTGGTGACGGCGGCTCTTCGGGTGGGTCGTCGATCATGCTACCGAGCAGCTCTAGATCTTTTGCATGGTGGATGGCAAACTGCTCATCACACCTCCTCTGCAATATGTCGATTGCGCTCCCAAAGACTATGATGCCGATATCGCTGCCGATGGGCCATGGTGCATGCACTGGCTGATGAAGCTCTTGCTCCCCGACCTGCTCCGGCTCGTTCTCCTCACTGAAGATGTAGCGCAGGTAGGCGTCGACGTCGAAGCTTTGGTCATTGTCTGACATGCTTGGAATAACTAATAGTAGATGGGTGAGGACTAGATCTTCGCAGAGTGTCGCGGTGGTGCATTGCCGCCTGGGTTATATGCAGCAAGCCATTAGCTGGTGGCGGGAAACCGGTGAGGGAATAGGCGTGGATTTTACAATTCACCCATGTGGAGCGCGGGAAGCATTTGCTGGAGCGCGGGAAGACTAAGTGGAGCACACACACACACACAACCTGAATACCGTATCCGGTGCCACGTGTTATCTATCACACAAGTGTTAACATAAGGAAATGTATGTGTAACTTACTAATCATCGCATACGAGTACTCGCAGACGCATCGTGTGCGATACTCCTAGCCACCGCAAGCAACTAGTTTGCAATTTTCAAAGTTTTTTGTACACACAGAATCCCACATGAACTAACTGTATTAACCGTCTCTGTTGTAATTTCTCATCATAAACAGTTCATCCAAGTCGGTTGTTTGCCAAGTATCACACGCATCTTGTTAATTTGAACCATTTCTGTTGCGTTCGCTAATCGTAAACAGTTCATCCGAGTGAACCGTATGCCCTATATCACACACACCTTGATCTGGCTAACCGTTTATGTTGGACTCCCTAATAGCAAACGGTTCATCGGAGCAAACTGTATGTAGTATAATGCACACACATTGATATGGTTGCCCATTTATGTTGTTATGCCTCATCGCAAATAGTTCGAACGGGTTAACCATGTGCCCTGAATCGCACACACAACTAAAATCTAAACCGTGTTTGATGGCTCCGCCATCGCAAACGTTTTGCACCTTTTTTGATAGTTTTTTTACATCCCCGTTTGTGATTAATGCATCACACACATTTTCGTCAAAGGGTCTCTGATCTTAGTGTCGCGTTAGCAGCATCCTGCAGTAGTGATTATCATAGCTATAATTACTCTCTACAAAATGTAGTGTACAGGCAATACTTATGAAGAAGATTCTGTGCTGAAATTCTTGAGCTATCCTTCCCTTGACATGGAGAAGGGCATTATAAAGCCGGTGTTAACTGTTAATGTAAGTCAGTCTGTCTAAAGCCTTTATCCTCAACTGTTGTTTAATTTTCTCATACTCTCTATCGTTTACTACTATTTAGTTTGCTGTTTCTATCAAAATGCATGTCCGCAACAACCGTAAGTTCCAAGTTTTCCATGTAAAATCAAATTCCTTATTCATACCATGCACATTACTCAATACTCCCTATATGTATGATTGTTTTTGTGGATCTATAATCCAGTGTGTTGTGAAGCAGCCCACGTTTGCACCTTGTCATCTCTTGTTTTATCTCGCTGATGTGGCTGATGATATGAAAACATGCCATGCACATTAACCAAAATAGATACAATGATTGACTTTGCCCTTCATCTATGTTGGTTATGTTGACATGGTAATCCAGTAGTGTGGTGAAGCTCCCCGCATTATGAACAATGCCAAATTATGCTATTGATATTTTGAACTTACTCTTTATTTTCTAATTTGAAATTTGATGAAATTGACAGCACAGTTATCAGATTTGTTTATACATGTGCAAAACATGTCATCTCTCTGCTTGTTTCAGGGTGATATGCCTGATGGCATGCACAAGTCTGCTGAAGGTTGTGAGACAAACCCAACATATATTGCAGCAAAGAAGGCAAAACATCTTGAAGATAGTGAGACAACCCCAAAGTCTTGTCTTGATGAAGTGTTCAAGTTACTTGAGACTAGCAGTCAGACAAGCTCACAGAATTCGCTGTCTGAATTAGTTCGACTTCTTCAGTCCCAAGCTCTAGCAGAAAGGCATTCTGCAACTCAACTTCGACTTGAAGTCCTATCTCTAAGAAAGATTGCGGAGAACACCAATGAGAACCTCATTGCTAAACAGCTACACCTGGAAGCTATGACCGACATGCTAGGCCGGTCTCACAGCCTTGCTCAGTAGCTTGTGCAGAAGTTTCCACGCAAGGCTAACCTTTCTTGAATTGTCTTGGAAGTGGTCTCGGTTCACTATTATTTTGTTACGCTGCAATGGTGCCCAGTTTTTGTAATATGCTTCTTCGTTGCGCTTTATGAGCACTGGTGGCAAACTTCGATGCCCAGTGGATGTAATATACCATAAATCCTTTATTGTATAGTGTATGTATTATTCTAAGTTACTATGCCATAATTTCTTTCTTGTATAGAGTAGGTTTGTTCTTAATTCCTACTAGTTACTGCCATCATTCGTTATCTGGAAAAAAATCTGATGTAGTCGACCGGGCCGAAACATTCGCCTCTAACGGGCCTGGTTTTTAGCGGGCCACAATGGGACCGACTTGCATATTTCTTGGGCCCTAATGGCCATTGGGGCCTTCACACCTTGCGGCAGGCCCACAACTTACTCCGGCCTATATTCGGCCCAAATTTTACTTGGGCCTTTTGTGGACCCAGCGCTTAATTTGGCCCATGTAGCGTTGGGCCATTAACAGGCTGAATATTCTGCTGGCCTGTTACAGCCCAGAAGAAACCATGGGCCTTTAGCAGGTTGAAATTCATGTTGGGCCTCAATTTTCACAAGTTGTCGACGGGCCTTCAGCAGGCTGAAAGGTAGACCGGGCCTTTCTTGGCCCAGTTATATGACGGGCTGTTACCAGGCCGAAACATATCTCGGGCCTTAGTTGGCCCACTGATATCATGGGCCTTTAAAAGGCCGAAAGCTTAGTACAGGCATCAACGGGCCATATTATACGACAGGCCTTTAACAGGCCCAAAGTGACATTGGGCTGAAATGTTGCCACCTTTATCACGGGCCGTTAGTGGGTCAGATGTCGCGTCGGACAATATATGGCCCATGGGCAGCACGGGCCATTACCAGGCCAAAAGACACACCAGGCTGAAATGGGCCCATGTCTACATCGGGCCTCTAACAGGTCGAAAGTCACTGGGCCGTAATTGGGCCCAAATATTCGGCAAACAATTAACGGGCCAAATCTGGCTTTGGGCCGTAAATGGGCCTTTATATTAAACATGCCGTTATTGGGATGGCCCACTAGTACCTGAGTAAGTACTACGGACCTTTGACTGGGCCGGCCTTTTTAACCTATATGAGCCTCTGTTGGGCCCTGACATGTGTCGACGTATCATAGGCATGTCTCCTATAATGGACGGACGACATCTGGCCCACCGAGGAGCAAACGCGTGTTTCCTCCGGCCAATGATAATTTTACACATGGAAAATCCCCATTGGTCCGGGCTGTTAGGGTATCGGATCCAAAACCAGACCCGACAGCTTAACAGCGACCGTTACGGTCGATGCCACGTGTCGGTCACCCTTGACGAAAGCACTTCTATGACGTGCGATTTATCGTCATGGAAGTGGACACTTCTGTGATGATAATTTTGGTAATGTCATGGAACACTTCTACCACATCACAAGTATGACTATCTTGATTCCGTCATAAAATCGTCATGGATGTACATGCATGACAGAAAACATGACCTACCGTCACAAACACGTATCATCATGGAAGTGTTTTTTTTGTAGTGTAGGCTCGTCAAGTTTAACCCGAGTATTCGGCATGTGCAAAACTGGCTTGCACTCGGTGTATGTGAACATAGAGCTTATCACACCCAATCATGACGTGGTGTCTCGGCACGATGAACTATAGCAACGGTGCATACTCAGGGAGAACACTTATACCTTGAAATTTAGTGAGGGGTCATCTTATAATGCTACCGCCATACTAAGCAAAATAGGATGCATAAAAGATAAACATCACATGCAATCAAAATATGTGACATGATATGGCCATCATCATCCTGTGCCTTTGATCTCCATCTCCAA
This sequence comes from Triticum aestivum, assembly GCF_018294505.1. Lineage (NCBI taxonomy): Eukaryota > Viridiplantae > Streptophyta > Magnoliopsida > Poales > Poaceae > Triticum > Triticum aestivum. Next base: position 589,006,903 of record NC_057813.1, on the reverse strand, counting down.
AGCACCATTATGATCTCCATCGTCACTGGTTTGACATCCTGATCTCCATCGTAGCGTCGTTATCGTCTCGCTAACTATTGCTTCTACAACTATCGCTACCGCATAGTGATAAAGTAAAGAAATTACATGGCGATTGCATTTCATACAATAAAGCGACAACCATAAGGCTCCTGCCAGTTGCCGATAACTTCTACAAAACATGATCATCTCATACAATAACTTATATCACATCATGCCTTGACCATATCATATCACAACATGTCCTGCAAACACAAGTTAGACGTCCTCTACTTTGTTGTTGCAAGTTTTACGTGGCTGTTACGGGCTTCTAGCAAGAACCGTTCTTACCTACGCATCAAAACCACAAAGATTTTTCGTCAAGTGTGCTGTTTTAACCTTCAACAAGGACCGGCCGTAGTCAAACTCGATTCAACTAAAGTTGGAGAAACAGACACCCGCCAGCCACCTGTGTGCAAAGCACGTCAGCAGAACCGGTCTCATGAACGTGGTCATGTAATGTTGGTCCAGGCCGCTTCATCCAACAATACCGCCGAATCAAAGTAAGACGTTGGTGGTAAGCAGTATGACTATTATCGCACACAACTCTTTGTGTTCTACTCGTGCATATCATCTACGCATAGACCTGGCTCAGATGCCACTATTGGGGGACGTAGCATGCAATTTCAAAAAAAAATCCTACGCTCATGCAAGATCTATCTAGGAGATGCATAGCAACAAGAGGGGAGATTGTGTCTATGTACCCTCGTAGACCGAAAGCGGAACTGTTAAGTTAACGCGGTTGATGTAGTTGAACGTATTCACGATCCAACCGATCCAAGTACCGAACGTACGGAACCTCTGAGTTTAGCACACGTTCAGCTTGATGATGTCCCTTGAACTCTTGATCTAGTAGAGGGTTGAGGGAGAGTTCCGTCAGCACGACGGCGTGGTGACGGTGATGGTGATGTGATCCACGCAGGGCTTCGCCTAGCACTACAATGCTATGACCGGAGGAGTAAAATATGGAGGGGGGCACTGCACATGGCTAAGAGAACAATTGATGTGCCTTTAGGGTTCCCCCCACCCCCGTATATAAAGGAGGGGAGGAGGAGGTGGCCGGCCCTAGGGGTGGCGCGCCATGGGGGGGTCCTACTAGGACTCCACTCCTAGTAGGATTCGCCCCCCATTCCTTCCAGTGGAGAGGGGAAAGGGAGAAGGAAAGTGGGGGCCGCGCCCCCACCCCTTGTCCAATTCGGATTGGGCAGGGGGAGGTGTCGTGGAAATATCACGTCAAATGTCCTAGCGGAAGGACTTAGTCGTGGAGCCATCGCAACGAGATTAGCCTAAAGGGGTTAAACCGGACAAGGGACACAAGAGTTTATACTAGTTCGGCCCCTTCGATGAAGGTAAAAGCCTACGTCTAGTTGTGTGGGAATTATTGGGGTTTCGATGACCAGGGAGCAAATACGCTTTGCCTGAGTCTCGAGTTGTTGTCTGTTGTCCCTGAACCGCCGCCGGGTCGTCCCTTTATATACACAGGTCGATGCCCGGCCGGTTTACAGAGTCCCGAGGCCGACTCATACAAGTGTTCGGCTCGGTCTCTCCCTTTCCCTAACTTACAATACAAGTTATACAATTATGGTGGTTTACTACTATGGGCCCTAATCCGCCTTTGGACTCTGGGCCTCTAAGCTTTATTAGTAAAGCGCCATCTTCTTGTCTTCATGGGCTTCAGTATAGTTGAGCGTGAATCGGCCCCTCCTGGGCGGTTTACACTCAGTAGTTATATCCTCAACATTAGGCCCCAGATTGATTTGAACCTGTTCATGTCAATCTTCAATACTTAGAAAAATTCCATGAGTGTCTTCTGATGATTCTTCTAAACCGCCATGTTGTCGTCTCCCTGTAAACTTTGGTAAACCGCCGTGACGTCATCTTCTCACACTGCAGTAAATCGTCATGATGTCATCTCTGCATAAAAAGATTTATGAAGATTCCCTTCTCTTTAATTAATTCCCAAAGATCGAGGCGACAACTGTGCCCCCTTTTGCCGCTTTAGGCCCCTCGATTCTCGCGCCTGCTGTTTTATCCTCTTGCCTTTATAAATAGGGCCGGGGAGCCTTTCCATTTTTTTTCTTGCCTCTCATCTTCCTCCTCGCGTCCTGAAGAGCTCAAGCACAGCCGCCGCCGTCGATCCTCGAATCTGCACCGACAAGGCCGCTGCATCACCCTGTTCGTACCAGAGATCCTGCAATACTCCTCCGTTGTTGCGTGGCCCTGGTAAGCTTTCTTCCCGTAACCCTAGATCTCCATTAGAGCTTCCTGTTCTTCCCTGTTCATTGACGTTCATCAGTGCTTCTCCACCTTTCCCTTATCCTTTTTACTGAATCTAGCTATGCCTGATAGTTTTCTTTGCGGCTAGATCCATAACTTTAGTCTATCGCACCACGGCGTCTTGCTGTTCCTAGAAAAAACCCCATCTGGACCTTCTCTGTTCCTATTAGCGCCATTATAGGGCTTAGAAAAATTTTCTTTATTGAACCACGGTAGATCCAAAATTATACTGCCATATTGTGAAATCTGTTTCTGTAAACACTTAGTAGATTTCAGCTCTGCCTCTTCTGTTTTCCGGCGGTTTAACCTTTAGTAATTGATAATCTGCCATATGCCATTAGCCCTCACTTAAACCGCCATCTTGACTTGAATAGTAATTGCCGGTTTAACTCACATATATGCCTTGATCAAATTCCCCGGTTTAACACTGATTAGTGCACATCAACCTTCAATCATAAACCGGCCTTCATTTTCCTTTTACAGTTTGTTTTCCAAGATGACCAAGCAATTCTCCGCTTGCAACTGGGCTCCTTCCCGGATTACGGAAATGCAAATCAATGGATATGTTGTAACTGGCACTTTAGCCTCAAAAAATGTCTTTCATTGGCAAGTCCCTGGCCTGAGTGCCCTCCTGAACCTCAAGATGGAGAAGTGATCATCTTCATGCAACATCTAGACCGGGGATTCAGCCCTCCCGGATCAAAGTTTTTCCGGGATGTACTTGCTAGCTTTCAACTCCATCCACAAGATATTGGACCGAATTTTGTGTCCAACATATGCAACTTCCAAGTATTCTGTGAAGTTTACCTTCAAGAAGAACCATCTGTTGAGCTCTTCCGAGACTTTTTCCATTTAAACCGCCGAACTGAGTTCTTTGATGGTCCCAACACTAAACTTGGTGGGGTGTCAATCCAGAAGAGGAAAGAAGTTGATTTCCCTCATGCAAAACATCACAGCTACCCCAAAGACTAGAACCTAACATGGTTTTATTGTCAAAACACTGCTCCTGTTGGAGAAAATCCTTTGTCGGGTTACCATACTCACCGGCTGCCTCAACGGCTCAACGGCTCACTGCCAAGGAGCGACAGGCTTATGCACCTCAACTCGCCAAGCTCCGGGCTCTCCTAGCCAACGGTTTAACTGGTGTTGACCTTGTTCGCTATTGGGTTTCATGGCATATCCTACCTTTAAGCCGCCGCTCCGGATTGATGCACGAGTATACCGGCGATGCCAAGGATCCTCAACGGTTTAATGAGATAGAAATGACTGATGATGAAGTCACTGAATGTGTGAACAAGATGCTTGACGAACCAACCGCCGCATGCAGCCAAACTGGGCTGCGCCCTTTTTATGCCTCCAACAAACCGCCAGCGGTAAAATTTTTAGCCTTGTGCTTTTTTGATCCCTCTCTGCTTTAACACTGCTATAATAATCCTTTGTTTTAATTTTTATAGGCCAAAGATACCTTATGGAAGAGGAAAGCTCAAGATAAAACCGCCGAGGGCCCCTCGTGCAAAAAGCAAAGTCATAAAGAAACCGGCCAAGAAGAAAACCGGCGAGTCCGCTGATCCGCCCGAAGATATTGAGGAATCGGACCAAGAGGTAGAACTTGACTCCCTTGGTTTATTTTTCGTACACCTTATTGACAATGATTATTATCAGGATGATGCGGAAGCCAGTCGTGCAGATCATGTAGAGGTAATTTCCCTTTCCTCCGATTCAGATCATGTGCCGGTTCAAAAACTTCGCCGTGCAGTTCGAAAAGTAAAATACTCACCCTCATGCTCATCTAGATCCACAATTTTCTTTGAAGACACAGCAACATGAAGGTCATCGCACAACCCGGCACAGTGGCCAACAAGTCACTTCCTCCGGTTTACCAGACACTCCACCCCGGAAACGTCGTCCAGAGGTCCCTTCCTGTTTTGCAAAACTTTGTCCCTTGGCAGGTTGCTTCCGATACCCACTTAATCCGTCTGATTCAAATTATCAGGTGACTTCTAATTCTTCATCTGGCGACTCATCAACCACGCAATTGCCTCCCCTCAAGACCATCGCTGGGTAAGTATACTGCCCTTCAGCTTTTTCCTTCATGCGTCAGTTTACCATACTAATCTTTGTTTTGATATTGTAGTGCCAAGGCCCGATTAAGCCAGAAAGCCAAGACCAGTGGCCCCACTAATGAAGTTGAACCGGAGAAGACCCCAGAAGATGCTGGTAGAGACACTGATGTTGTCATGGATGACTCTGCCCCACAAGATCCAGCCACTGATGCTAATCCGCTGGAAGCTGACCCGGCTACGCATGTTGATCCATCAAGCCCGCATGCTACGCCTCCAAGTCCAGCTGCTGATCCGCCGAGCCCAGCTGCTAATCCGCCGAGCCCAGCCAGGGATATTGTCAATCCGCCGAGCCCGTCAAAAGGTGGCGATCATGATGTTATTATCACCGGTACTGCTCACACCGCCCCAGGCAATCCGGTTGCCTTATCAAAGCACACTGCTAAGGAAGAATTTGCTGCTACGGGAAAGGGGAAAGAGAAGACAGATTTATCCAGCTATGTCAACTTTTCTGCCAAAGAGCTTCATTCCGGTTTCTTACATCGCCTCTACACAAGCCGAGATTATGAAGCCGGTTTGGTGAACATGATGAAGGAGCGCTATGAGGTAACTCTCCACACCCTTTAATCTTGCTTTGTTCTGTATATCTCCATTGTAGCCCCCAAGGGTCGGTTTGTCTCTTGAAGACAAACCGGAACTTGTAAATAAAGTGTTTCAAATGAGTAGCCCCCTAGGGTCGGTTCAACCTTATCAAGGTGAACCGGGACTTCATGATCCAATATTCAGTTTGCCACCTTTCGTCTTTGTACTTTTTGATCAAATATGCATTAGCCCCCAAGTGCCAAGATTCATACTTGTATTGAGCCTTGGGACTTTTAAATAGGCAGTAGGAGAAAAGCATTCTGCATTAGCCAATAGCCCCCAAGTGCCAAGTGTATAACTGGTTATATGCTTGGGACTTTGAGAAAAATATCATCATCATATGATCTTTGTAGGCCAATATAAACAACAAAGACTCTAAAATTGTCGATCTTCAAGAAAATATCAAATCCCAGCAATCCGAGACTTCCAAGGCCAAGGATGAGCTTAAAACCGCTTTGACAGCCATGGAACAACTTAAGGAAGGGTTCAAGAATGAACATGCTAGCTGGGAAACTAAAAAGACTGCATTGTTGAAGCGGGCTGAAGACGCCGAGTCAGCTCTTAAACCGGTGGCGGAAGAGCTAACTGGGTTGAAGCGCCAAGTAAATTCCATGACCTCTACAATATTTGGTAATTACTCTTGTCAAAATTTCTTGAATAACCATCTTTGAAATTGCCGGTTTAATGTCAAAGTCTTAAAACGTTATAGGTGGCCATGTTGCTCATCTGGGCGCTGACATGCGGATGAAGCTGAAGGCAACATATAAGTTGATAGAGCAACTGTATACCGGTGCCCAATGGGTTACCTGTGCAGTCTCATAAAACAAACCGGCACCAACATTGATCAGGGACACTTTAGCAAGGTTATCAATGACGCCGGTGCAGATAGAGGAGATGAAGCGATCCACTGCCAGGGCTGGCGCTTTGTTGGCACTTACTCGAGCCAAAACATGGATAGCTGACCTGGATCCAGTTGATATTGCCAAGGGCTATCCCGGTGAACAAGAAAATGGGGCAGAATTTGATAATGAAGCCCTCAAAGCCCTGACAAAGGAGATGCGGCCTTTGGCAAGTCAATTGGCGGAAGAGGCTAATTTGACTGTTCATCGGTCCTTCTATGATGCCAACAACCAACGGATTGAGACTGTTGTGAAGGAAGTGCAAAATCTTATCCCGCCAATCCGTAAGCACACTTATGCCCCTGACGTTGATCCGTCTGAACTTATAAGTGAAGAGGCTGTCTTTCAAGCTTTAACCCGGATTGACTGGACCACCATTGACTTCCAGCCACTGGATGGGGAGGAGGAGGCTGAACCGACACCAGAAGATCCATCAACCTCTCGTCAACCTGGCGATGAGTCTTAATCCGGCAACTGGGTTGATATTCACAGATTGTGTTCTGTGTAAAGAACAATCATTTGTTTTGGGCCTTAAAGCGCCTTGTAATAGGCTAGTTGGCATACTTTGATTTGCTGCCATTGTGCAATGCCACTTGATATTTTAATCCAGCATGATATTGCTATGCTTTATTTTTCTGGGTATGTTGTATAAGTCCTGCTATCTGCATGTTAAATACTTAAACATGTCCTGGCGGTTTACCTCCGGACGGGTTATGATACCCAATACAGAAACAGAATCCTCATAACAAAGGTGGTAAGGTACTGAAATATGAATCATATCATACCTGTGATATTAAATTACTGTTGTTGGTCCACCAACTTATTTAGTAAGGGTGAAAACCCAAACTTTGGGTGTTGGAAGGTACCCACCATATTATGCTGGTGCGTAATAAGCCATACCGGGTATTTGATAAACACCGGATGATCATTCTGGCGACTTATAGTCAATACTAGACCAGATTAAAAGATGTCGTTTCACCCTTGATTATATGCTTAACAGCTGATATCTGTAAGCCACACCGGGTTAAGAAACGCCGGGTTAAGATGAAGACATATAGTCTGGCCAGGTCGAAAGACACCAGTTTACTTGAAAAGTTGATCAATAAAGATAAAACTTGTAAAAAGCGAAAGCAAATAAAACTTGTAGTCGAGGCTTTTCGAGGGCTGCCAGGCCCAAATTCGAGGCTTTTCGTGGGCTGCCAGGCCACTGAGTTAAACCATTTGACAAAGCCTTTTAAGATGGGCCTCCAACTAACCAATCGTCGTTTTAACTTTGACAAGTTCAGGGTCTCAATGAGAGTAACTTGTCAAATGTTCGGCGGGTCGTGCTAGGATTACCTGGATAGGAGTGGCTTACTTGATGAAGGCAGGTTAACCCGGGGTTTTAGGTGAATACACCAGGCTTCCAAGTTGGGGGTTGACACCCGGTTACAAGGGTCCTTTCAAACTCTTTGTTACTTTACACAAAGAGCCCCCAAGTAACTTTGTGAGTTGTGCTCAATGGGTGCCTATGTTTGAGTCGTGCTTGTAGCAACAGATCTCTCTTTGGCCCCTTGGGTGTGAAGCTCCCAAGCTGTATGACGGCATAATAGCCGGTTTAATGGACAAAACGGGTCATCGCTTTGGAAGCTGAAGCCCCCTTGTAACCAAGAAATATTGGAAGAACGGCAGAGGCCCTGCTTGTAGCAAGGGTGCCGGTTTATTATATTGATCATAATATATACATTGTCATAATATGTACATAAGAAGAGCCTATAACTCAGGTGTAGTAAGGCCGAAGGAGAGCTATGTTCCACGGCCGCCGGGTCTCCTCCTCAGAAGTGCGTGAGTCTTCTCGAATGTCAATGAGGTAGTATGATCCATTGTGCAGATTCTTGCTGACCACAAAGGGCCCTTCCCAAGGTGGGGATAACTTGTGCATATCGGTCTGATCCTGGATGAGCCAGAGCACTAAGTCGCCTTCTTGAAAGGTTCTTGTTCTAACCCGACGGTTGTGATAACGCCGCAGGTCTTGCTGATAAACCACCGAACGAGCCAATGCCATGTCCCGTTTCTCATCTAACAGGTCCAGTGCTTCTTGACGTGCTTGCTTGTTGTCCGCTTAAATATAATTGGCAACCCGGGGCGAGTCATGACGAATGTCACTGGGGAGAACCGCCTCTGCTCTGTAGACCATGAAGAAGGGCGTATAACCTGTAGATCGGTTTGGGGTGGTGTTTATGCTCCATAACACAGATGGTAGTTCTTCCACCCAACAACCCGGCATCCACTTCAAAGGGACCATGAGTCGGGGCTTTATACCCTTTAAAATTTCCTGATTAGCCCTCTCAGTTTGACCATTAGACTGGGGGTCAGCCACGGACACTACATCAAGCCGGATGTGCTCTCGTTGACAAAATTCCTCCATCTCACCTTTGTAAAGGTTCGTGCCATTATATGTGATGATGCTATGTGGAAAACCAAAACGGAAGATCACCTTCTTGAGGAATTGAACCGTCGTGGCTGCGTCACATTTGCTTACTGGCTCTGCTTCAACCCACTTAGTAAATTTGTCAACTGCCACCAAGAGGTGGGTCTTTTTATCCTTGGATCAATTAAAAGGACCCACCATATAAAGCCCCCAAGTAGCAAATGTCCAAGTTATTGGAATCATCCATAGCTCTTGAGCCGGAACATGAGCTCGGCGTGAAAACTTCTGACAAGCATCACACCGCTTTACCAGGTCCTCAGCATTGGCATGAGCCGTCAACCAGCAAAAACCATGACGAAAAGCTTTAGCCACCAAGGATTTTGAACCGGCGTGATGACCACAGTCTCCTTCGTAGATCTCGCATAAAATCTCATGGCATTCTTCAGGAGAAACGCAACACTGAAACGCCCCTGAAACACTGCAATGATGCAACTCGCCATTGACGATTGTCATGGACTTGGATTGCCGGACTATGTGTCTGGCCAGAACTTCATCTTCTGGTAACTCGCCCTGGTTCATATATGCCAAGTATGGAACCGTCCAATCCAGAATGATATGTAAAGCGGCCACCAACTGTGCCTCCGGATCAGGAATAGTGAGGTCCTCCTTTGTGGGCAGTTGAACCGACGGATTATGCAAGACATCCAGAAAGGTATTGGGTGGCACCGGTTTACGCTGAGATCCCAGCCGGCTTAAAGCATCAGCTGCTTCGTTTTTACGCCGATCAATGTGCTCAACCTGATAACCTTTGAATTGACCAGCCACAACATCCACTTCTCGCCTGTAAGCCGCCATGAGGGGATCTTTAGAGTCCCAAGTGGCAGAAACTTGTTGAGCCACTAGATCAGAATCTCCAAGGCACCATACTCGGCTCAAGTTCATCTCCTTAGCCACTCGAAGACCATGGAGTAAGGCTTCATACTCAGCTGCATTGTTAGTACAAGGGAACATTAAGCGAAGAACATAACAAATTTTATCACCTCGAGGGGAAGTAAGGACAACTCCAGCCCCCGAGCCCTCCAATTGCCTGGACCCGTCAAAGTGAATAGTCCAGTATGTATTGTCCGGTTTGTCCTCCAGTATCTACAACTCTGCCCAATCATTGATGAAATCCATAAGGGCTTGGGATTTGATTGTTGTTCGAGGCATATACTTCAAACCATGTGGCCCAAGCTCAATAGCCCACTTAGCAACCCGGCCAGTTGCCTCCCTGTTCTGGATTATATCCCCCAAAGGAGCAGAACTGACCACTATGATGGGATGACCTTGAAAGTACTGTTTAAGCTTCCGACTTGCCATAAAAAACCCATACACCAGCTTCTGCCAATGCGGCTATATTTGCTTTGACTCAATGAGCACTTCGCTGATATAGTAAACCGGGTATTCCTTCCCAGCCTCCTTGCGCTCCACCACAATGGCAACACCGACAGCTCGGGCATTAGCAGCCACATATAACAGTAGTGGCTCCTTATCAACTGGAGCAGCAAGAACCGGCGGTTCAGCCAACTGCTTCTTCAAGTCTTCAAACGCCGCATCAGCAGCCTCGCTCCAGACAAAATTGTCTGTCTTCTTCAACATCTGGTACAGAGGGATCGCCTTCTCTCCCAACCTGCTGATAAACCGGCTCAAAGCCACAATACAACCCGCCAGATGTTGAACATCATTAATACATGCCGGTTTAGCCAGAGATGTGATAGCCTTGATCTTTTCTGGATTAGCCTTGATGCCTCGATTGGACACCAGAAAACCCAAGAGCTAGCCGGCCGGTACACCAAAGACACACTTAGCCAGATTGAGCATCATTTTATAAACTCGCAGATTATCAAAGGTTTCTTGTAAATCAAAGATGAGCGTCTCTGCTTTCCTGGACTTGACCACAATATCATCCACATAGGCATGAACGTTGCGCCCAATCTGAGTACGAAGACAATTCTGCACACAACGTTGATAAGTTGCCTGGGCACTCTTGAGCCCAAAAGGCATGGATACATAGCAGAAGGCTCCAAAGGGAGTAATGAAAGTTGTCTTCTCCTGGTCCTTAACTGCCATCTTGATCTGATGATAACCGGAATAAGCATCCAAAAAAACTCAAACGCTCACAACCCGCCGTAGCATCAATGATTTGATCAATACGAGGGAGGGCAAAGGGATCAGCCGGGCAAGCTTTGTTCAAATCTGTGTAATCCACACACATACACCAAGTGCCATTTTTCTTAAGTACCAGCACCGGATTAGCCAACCACTCTGGGTGAAATACTTCCACGATAAACCCTGCTGCCAGGAGCCGGGCTACCTCATCTCCAATGGCCTTGCGCCGTTCCTCATTAAAGCGGTGAAGAAACTGTTTGACCGGTTTGAACTTCGGATCAATATTAAGAGTGTGTTCAGCGAGTTCCCTCGGTACACCAAGCATGTCAGAAGGCTTCCATGCAAAGATGTCCCGGTTCTCACGGATGAACTCGATGAGCGTGCTTTCCTATTTGGGATCCAAGTTGACGTTGATGCTGAACTGCTTGGATGAATCGCTAGGAATAAAGTCAACCAATTTGGTTTCATCAGCCGATTTAAACTTCAAAGACGGATCATGCTCTGTGGTGGGCTTGTTCAAAGAAGTCATGTCTGTCGGATCAACATTGTCCTTATAAAACTTCAACTCTTCCGTTGCACAAACCGATTCAGCGTAGGCCGCATCACCTTCCTCACATTCCATAGAAATCTTACGGCTACCATGAACCGTGATGGTTCCTTTGTGACCCGACATCTTGAGCTGTAGATAAACATAACACGGCCTCGCCATGAATTTAGCGTAAACCGGCCATCCAAATAAAGCATGGTACGGACTTCTGATCTTGACCACTTCAAAGGTCAGCGTCTCGGACCTTGAGTCATGATCATCTCCAAAAACCACCTCCAGAGCTATCTTACCAACTGGGTAAGCCGATTTACCAGGCACCACTCCGTGAAAAACGGTGTTTGATGGTCTAAGATTCTTATCTGTCAACCCCATATGCTGGAAGGTTTCATAGTACAAGATATTGATACTGCTCCGTCCGTCCATGAGTACCTTAGTAAACTTATAACCTCCCACCTATGGTGCAACCACCAAAGCTAGGTGACCCGGATTGTCAACCCGGGGCAGATGATCCTCTCTGCTCCAGACAATAGGCTGATCAGACCAGCGTAGATAACAAGGTACTGCCGGTTCAACACAGTTCACTGCCCTTTTATGGAGTTTCTGATCGCGCTTGCACAAGCTAGTAGTGAAGACATGATACTGTCCACCGTTTAACTGCTTTGGGTTGCTCTGATAACCCGACTGCTGTTGATTCCCCTGATTACCCTGTTGATGGTTACCTCCTTGGATATTCTGATTGCCCTGATTATTCTGGAACCCTGAGTTTGAACTGCCACCACCGTAACCCGGCCCATGAAATCCTGGACCGGAACCACCAGATGGACCCTGATCATACCGGAAAAGATCAGAGTTTTTGAATTCCCTCATGATGTGGCAATCCTTCCAAAGGTGCGTGGCTGGAGCCTCCTTTGTCCCATGCTTTGGGCAAGGCTGATTTAACAGGCGTTCCAGATTCATTCCTCCACCGCACTGGGGCGGTTTACCCTTACGGCGCTGCATATTACCCTGCATACTGGTGTTAGCCACAAAATGGGAATTATCCGCTTTACGCTTACCATTATTTCCGTGGCCCGCTTGGTTATGCTGTCCTTTTGAACCGGCATTCTTCTTTCCCTTCTCCTGTTTCTCTTCATCAGAATCAGGGTCCTTGGTATTATCAGAATCAGCATACTTAACCAGAGCCGCCATGAGTGTTCCCATATCATTGCAGTGATGCTTGAGTCATCCCAACTTCATTTTAAGTAACTTAAACCGGCAATTGCCCTCCAACGTCACAATTGCTGTATCCGGATTGATGCGGCCTGACGAGTGCAAAATTTCTGAAACCCGGCACACCCAATGGGTTGTTGATTCATTCTCTCCTTGGACACAAGCTGCCAGATCTACAATGGACATAGGCTGCTTGCATGTATCTTTGAAGTTTGCTATGAACTTGGCCTTCAACTCATCCCATGAATTGATCGAGTTAGCAGGCAGGCTCTTCAGCCAGGTGCGAGCCGTACGTTCTAGCATCATGGTGAAGTATTTTGCACATGCCGCTTCATCCACATCTAGCATCTCCATCGCCATCTCATAACTCTCAACCCACTCCTCGGTGGGCTGATCAGCGGTATAATTAGGCACCTTGCGTGGCCCTTTGAAATCCTTGGGCAACCGCACATTACGGAGAGCCGGGATGAGACACGGCACTCCCCAAGAGCTGAAGGCAAGCCCTGTCCCTCGCTCTACTGACGCTGCTGGCTAAACCCGGGGCGGGTTGATGACGACCCGCGTGTTGTGCTGCTAATGCGGCCTCCCTTCATGCTCTGCCATTATCCACCACATCCTGAGCATTCAAACCGCCGTTCGCCAGATTAGGCCCTCGAGGGGCATCATGACGCCGCGCACTTCTTGATATGGCCGGTTCGTCTATGTGCCTGATATAACTCTTGCTCGGACGAGGGGTTGAATGTATCATGTCTCGGCTATAAGAATAAGCCTGTTGCTGTACCACGGCGGTTTGAAGAAGATCCCTGGCTCGTCGGGTCTCAATCGCTGCTAAGGAATCACCCTCCATCGGAATAGCCGCCAAACGTGATGCTGCTGCAATCATGTTATCCAAAGGACTAGAAAAGTGACCCGACGGTGTTACGACATACTACGGCGGGTTGTCCGTCCGTCGAGGCGGGTCCATCGTCCGTGGCTGATCCGGCGCCGCCCCGGGTGCCTCGGTCTGGTTTACTCCTGCCGGATTGCTAGGCCCAGCTCCTGGTGTACTGAAGAGATTCAGACCCTTATAAATTTGCGGTAGTCGTGACCGGTACTTCCTTCTCATGACATCGTTTGATGCATTCTGATCCAACATAAGCCGGTAATTTTGCGCCTGGATCTGTTGTGATTGGGCATCTAAAGCGGCCCGCTCTTCATCCATCCTGGCCTCCTCAGCTGCCAAGTCTGCTTTGGCCTGAGCTATCTGATCCATTAACTTCGTGATATCTGCATTATGCTGAACTTGAGTCTCTAGAGTCACCGCTGTGGTCAACAATGCTGTCAAATCGTCTAGTAAACCGGCAAGAACTTGAGCCGACCGGCGCGCTGGGCCTCCTGCCGTGGCTGCCGATCCGGAGACCATTGCTGTTGTAGATGAAGATTGCGCGGTGGGCTGTGTACCGGCCATGAAGATCGCAACCCGGTTTGGCGGTTCAAGGGGACCCGGAATACTGTCGCCATCGTAGTATCCCTCAAACCGGCCATCGTGTAGCTGGTATAGCGACTCGGTTTCGCCAGTGGACGATTCGCCATCTGAGTAGATGGCTGTCTCACCGTCGGACACCGGTTCAGATTCCGCACCATGGATGAATCCTACGAACGCACGCTTCATGGCAGGCAGAACCCGGGTAGGACTTGCACGCTGAGCCGTCTCGACGAGGTCGGTGGAGATGTCCGGCTCAAGGCCCGGTTCGCCGATCTTGCCAATGAAAACGTGAATTCCGCCATAGGGGACCCAGTACCCGTACTCAATTGAGCCGGCCTCGGGGCCCCATCCTGCATCGTCGATGTAGAGCTTGCCGCGATGACTCTTGGTCATCCGGCCAACCACGTGCCCCTTGAGTCCTTCAAAGCTGCCCTTCAAGAACTCGAAACCATCGTGCGATAGCCCCACGGTGGGCGCCAACTGTCGTGGAAATATCACGTCAGATGTCCTAGCGGAAGGACTTAGTCGTGGAGCCATCGCAACGAGATTAGCCTGAAGGGGTTAAACCGGACAATGGACACGAGAGTTTATACTAGTTCGGCCCCTTCGATGAAGGTAAAAGCCTACATCTAGTTGTGATGGAATTATTGGGGTTTCGATGACCAGGGAGCAAATACGCTTTGCCTGATTCTCGAGTTGTTGTCTGTTGTCCCTGAACCGCCGCCTGGTCGTCCCTTTATATACACAGGTTGATGCCCGGCCAGTTTACAGAGTCCCGAGGCCGACTCATACAAGTGTTCGGCTCGGTCTCTCCCTTTCCCTAACTTACAATACAAGTTATACAATTATGGCGGTTTACTACTATGGGCCCTAATCCGCCTTTGGACTCTGGGCCTCTAAGCTTTATCAGTAAAGCACCATCTTCTTGTCTTCATGGGCTTCAGTATAGTTGAGCGTGAACCGGCCCCTCCTGGGCGGTTTACACTCAGTAGTTATATCCTCAACAGGAGGCGCGCTCCACCTCATGTGGCCTGGCTCCCTCTCTCCACTATGGCCCATGAGGCCCATAACTTTCCCGGGGGTGGTCAGTTAACCTCCTGGTACTCCGAAAAATCCCTGAACCTCTTCGGAACCATTCTGGTGTCCGTATATAACCTTTGAATATATCAATCTTTACCTCTCGGCCATTTCTATACTCCTTGTCATCTCCGTAATCTCATCCGAGACTCCAAACAAACTTCGGTCACCAAAACACACAACTCATAATACAGATCGTCATCGAACGTTAAGCGTGCGGACCCTACGGGTTCGAGAACTATGTAGACATGACCGAGACACATCTCTAGTCAATAACCAATAGGGGAACATGGATGCTCATATTGGTTCCTACATATTCTATGAAGATCTTTATCGGTCAAACCGCATAACAACATACGTCATTCCCTTTGTCATAGGTATGTTACTTGCCCGAGATTCGGTCGTTGATATCATCGTACCTAGTTCAATCTCGTTACCAGCAAATCTCTTTACTCATTCCGTAATGCATCATCCTGCAACTAACTCATTAGTCACATTGCTTGCAAGGCTTATAGTGATTGCATTACCAGGAGGGCCCAGAGATACCTCTCCGATACACGGAGTGACAAATCCGAATCTTGATCTATGCCAACCCAACAATCACCTTCGGAGACACCTGTAGAGCATCTTTATAATCACCAAGTTACGTTGTGACATTTGATAGCACACAAGGTGTTCCTCCGGTATTCGGGAGTTGCATAATCTCATAGTCAGAGGAATATGTATAAGTCATGAAGAAAGCAATAGCAATAAAACTAAACGATCATAATGCTAATATAATGGATGGGTCTTGTCCATCACATCATTCTCTAATGATGTGATCCTGTTCATCAAATGACTGCACATGTCTATGGTCAAGAAACTTAACCATCTTTGATTAACGAGCTAGTCAAGTAGAGGCATACTAGGGACACTTTGTTTTGTCTATGTATTCACACATGTACTAAGTTTCCGGTTAATACAATTCTAGCATGAATAATAAAAATTTATCATGATATAAGGAAATATATAAATAACAACTTTATTATTCCCTCTAGGGCATATTTTCTTCAGCTCAGGGGGCACCCGAGGTGGACACAACCCACCAGGGCGCGCCTGGGCCTCCAGGCGCACCCTGGTGGGTTGTGCTCCCCTCGGAGCACCCCCCCCCCAGGCGCCTTTCCGACCCACTGGATGTCTTCTGGTCCAAAAAATCCACAACAAGTTTTGCCGCGTTTGGACTCCGTTTGGTATTGATTTCATGCGATGTAAAAAACATGCAAAAAACAGTAACTGGCACTTGGCACTATGTCAATAGGTTAGTACCAAAAAATGGTATAAAATGATTATAAAACATCCAAGAATGATAATATAACAGCATGGAACAATCAAAAATTATAGATACGTTGAAGACGTATCAATACACTAGATGCATGCTGGATAGCGGTCGATGTGTGGAGTAATAGTAGTAGATGCAGGCAGGAGTCGGTCTACTAATCTTGGGCGTGATGCCTATATAATGATCATTGCCTGGATATCGTAATGATTATTTGAAGTTATATCAATTTCCCAACAGCAATTTGTTTACCCACCATATGATATTTTTCTCGAGAGAAGCCACTAGTGAAATCTACGGCCCCCGGATCTCTTCTTTATTATATTTGCCTTCGAGATCTATTTTCATTAGCTTTTATTTTCAGATCTATTAATCCAAAAACACAAAAATACCTTGCGGCAATTTATTGTTATTTATTTTATCTCGCGTTCCCGCAAGATCTATTTATCCAATCTACTACAATTTTACCTATCTTTTTACCCATGGCGGATTGACAACCCCTCTCTTACATCGGGTTGCAAGTATTTGTTCTTTGTGTGCAGGAGCCGTTCACGTGGTGTTGCGTGGTTCTCCTATTGGTTCGATAAGCTTGGTCTCATCATTGAGGGAAATACCTACCGTCGCTGTGCTACATCATCCCTTCCTCTTTGAGGAAATACCGACGTAGTTCAAGCCGCATCACTGAGCATGAACATGGACAAATCCTATGAAAATGTCACTCTGAAGCTTATGGAGGGCATCATGCGGGAGGCAACTGCTCACAAGGTATTGCAATCTGGTTTTTATTGGCCTACTCTCTTCAAGGATGCCCGTAAGTTTGTTTTATCTTGCGGTGAATGTCAAAGAATTGGTAATATTGGTAAGCGTCAGGAAATGCCTATGAATTATTCTCTTGCTGTTGAACTTTGATGTTTGGGGTTTTGATTACATGGGACCTTTTCCTTCCTCTAATGGGTAGACACATATTTTGGTTGTTGTTGATTTTGTTACTAAGTGGGCAGAAGCTATTCCAACTAGTAGTGTTGATCACAACACCTCTATTAAAATGCTTAAGGAATTTATTTTCCCAAGGTTTGGAGTCCCTAGATATTTAGTGATTGATGGTGGTTCACACTTTATTCATGGTGCTTTCCGTAAAATGCTTGCTAAGTAAGATGTCAACCATAGAATTGCATCACCCTATCATCCTCGGTCTAGTGGTCAAGTTGAACTTAGCAATAGAGAAATAAAATTAATTTTACAAACAACTATCAATAGGTCCCGAAAGAATTGGTCTAAGAAATTAGATGATGCACTTTGGGCTTATAGAACAACATATAAAAACCCTATGGGTATGTCTCCTTATAAAATGGTTTATGGAAAAGCTTGTCATTTGCCTCTTGAGTTAGAACATAAAGCATATTGGGCAATTAAAGAACTCAACTATGATTTCAAACTTGCCGGTGAAAAGAGGTTATTTGATATCAGCTCATTAGATGAATGGAGAACCCAAGCTTATGAAAATGTTGTCGTGGTTCTAAGTCTGACAGTAGAGTGGGTGGTAGGTATGGAGAGGCAAGGTTCTAGCTATGGAGAAGTTGTAAACACAAGAGAAGTACGAGTTCAGGCCCTTCTCGGAGGAAGTAAAAGCCCTACGTCTCGGAGCCCGGAGGCGGTCGAGTGGATTGTGTGTATATGAGTTACAGGGTGCCGAACCCTTCTGCCTGTCGAGGGGGGTGGCTTATATAGAGTGCGCCAGGACCCCAGCCAGCCCACGTAATGAAGGGTTTAAGGGACATTAAGTCCGGGGCGTTACTGGTAACGTCCCACATAAAGTGTCTTAACTACCATAAAGTCTACTTAACTACAGGCCGTTGCAGTGCAGAGTGCCTTTTGACCTCCTGTTAGTCGAGTGAGTCTTCGTGGTCGAGTCCTTCAAGTCAGTCGAGTGAGTCCCTCGTTGGTCGACTGGAAGGTGACCTCTTCTAAGGGTGTCCTTGGGCAGGGTACTTAGATCAGGTCTGTGACCCTACCCTAGGTACATGACTCCATCATTAGCCCCCGAATGGATTGAGGCTTCGAGTGAGGAAGGAGTTGATGTTGTTTCCGATTAACCTTTGCACACTGGTCGTGCGTTGTTCTGGACCAAAGAATCTCTTCGTTGATAGTGAGCAACTTGTCTTTAGTCGACTCGATCCATTCTTTTCTTTCGTCGAGTGATCTTTCGGGCTTCGACGATTTTCGAGCGACGGATCGCAGGAAATCCCGCGCCTGACAGACCGATCTGCCGTTCGCGGATTCCGCGGGATGCAAAATTTGGGGAAACGTGCGAAGCGGAGTGGACCGCGGCGTTCGGATGGGACGGGACATAGACGCCTCGATCCCCGCGCCGCTTTCTTCGCCACGTATCCTGCCTGCATAACTGTTCCAGGATATGATTAGATCGATCGGGCCCACCTGTCATCCACTCGGAAGGGACCTTATAAATGCGCCCGGCGAGGGTTTTTTGAACAGTGCCTCAGCATTCTCTTTCTCTGCTCCCTTCGTCTCCGCCCAACGCGCTCGCTCTCGCCTCCACACAACTTCTCCTCGCGCGTCTCACCGGCAACCATGGCCAAGGAGAAGACGGCGGCGCTGGAACGCGCGAAGAAGGCGTCGGCGACGGAGAAGGCGAAGGGGAGATCCACCAGCCGCGGCGGGTCTTCGTCTAGATCCCGCCTGCCGAAGGGCTGGGTCCAGGGAGATTGGATCCAGTCGACCATCACGGAGAAGGACCTCCTCGACATGGCCAACAAGGGCCTGATCCCTCATGGAGCTGCAAGGCTTCCGGGGAAAGAATGGCAGCCCCAGCCGGAGGAGGGTGAGTGCGTGCTGCTGGCTACCCATGTCGACCGCGGATTTTCTTTGCCGCCGAGTATTTTCTTCCGTGGTTTCTTGAACTTCTTTGGAGCGAAACTCCACCACTTTACCCCGAATTCTATCGCCTATCTTGCCGCATTCGTGTCCATGTGTGAGGGTTTTCTGGGCTGTCGACCGCACTGGGGCTTGTTCAAGCATATATTCACGTGTCGCTCTCAGACCGTGAAGAAGGCGAGCCCAGGTGACGAAAGAACCCGAGTTGTCCAAATGTGTGGGGGCCTGGGGATCCAGGTGAGGAACAAGAGCACCTTCCCAGCCATGACATTTCCCGAGTCAGTCGGAGGCTGGCAGTCGACCTGGTTCTACTGCCAGGATCAGTCGACGCCAGGGCAGTCGAGTGGACTCCCTTAGTTTACCATGGACCGAGTGAACAAGCCCTCCTCTCTGAAGTTGATTCCGGAGGAGAAAGCTGACGTGAAGATGTTGATGGAGCGCGTAGTACAGTTGGTTCGGGAGGGAGTGACGAGCATGGATCTCCTGGAGGTTTTCCTTAGGCGTCGTATCCAGCCCCTTCAGTTCCGGAGCCATTGCATGTGGTTGTACTGTGGGACTAAGGATGAGACTCGGGTCCATCCAGAAGCAGTCGACGATGCCACTCTGGAAAGGTGGATGGCCGCCGTTACCGGAAACAAGGATAACCCACGCGGAGCCAGAAGGATTCCTCCACTCGACCACCACAGTGATCCAAACAAGGTATGCCTGCTCTGCTCCCCACTATGTTCTTGTCATATTCATTTCTGTTTATTCTGCCAATCGGTCGATTGATCTTTGTCTTGATGTCTATCAGGCCCTCACCGAGCTGTACTCGATGCCCAATGGAGCACAGGCTCCGGCTGAGGAGGGTGAAGCGAGTGGGGGCGAGAGCCAGGAGGAGGAGTGGGACTCGGACATTGCTGAGGATGATGATGACGATGACGACGATGACGGTGATGAAGATGATGCTGAAGACGAGGAAGAAGAGGAGGAGGAGGTCGTACCACCGCGCTCGGAAAGGCGGTCGAAGCTTGTCCACGACCCTGCGACTGAACATGGCAAGGGGGTTGCGACCGTTGCACAGTCGACCAAGCGCCCTCGGACCACCTCTCCAGCGCCGACTGAAAAGGCGTCGAAGCAGCTCAGGGTGGCTCCGTCAAAGCCGACCAAGCTCCTGCCGAAGATGAAGGTGTCCATCCCCACCATATCAGGGTAATCATGCTGCTTAAGTCTTCTTATTTTGTACGAACTTTATCTCTGGCTGGCACTGGGGTTAGTCGACTGATTCTTTGGAGTTGCAGTGCTGCTACTTCCGAGACCTCAGCCCGGGCTGATGACCATGAGATGGAGGACGCAGCAACCTCAAAACCAGGTACTATACTCTTAACGCCGTTTTTAGTCGACTGACTTATGATCTCTAATCCTGATTCTTCTCTGTAGCTCCACCCAATGTTGTTATCACTCTCCCTGATGATGATGAAGATGAGGAACCGCTGAAGCACAGAAGGAGTAGGAAAGCGTCTGCCAGCAGGGTGCCCCAGGATGTGACGGCGCCTGAGACTCTGGTTGCGGAGGAGGAGAACACCACTCGACACACTATGTCCTTCGCAGATCCACTGACGAGTGCTTAGCAGCCCTCCCTCTTCACGACGCACCACGTCCCAGAGGACCAAGCTGGCGCCGCGAAGGAGGCGATACGCCAGGCAGGGATCATGATGGAGCAGTTAAGGACCATCCGGGATGCGAGCCAGGCAGCTTACGACGCCAGTTCTGCCCTTCAAAGCAATGTTCAGGTCAGTCGACCATCGCCTGTTCTGTTAGGATATGCTATCAAAAACTTTTGTTTCCAGCATCTATGGTAGTCACCCACTGGGTGTGTCGATTTAGACTCCGTGTTAGCGGGGGCACGCTGAGTGCACCCGCTGGGTGTAGTCCCCAAGGCTAAGGTCGACTGCTGGCAGTCGGCCTTAGGCTTTATAATTTCGGTCTTTCCGTCATCCGACTATGGCGAATGGATTTCGAAAGCCGGTCGACTGGTCGACTGGTCGACTCTGTCTTCAATAGGATTAGTGGGGGCACGCTGAGTGCACCCACTGGGTGTAGTCCCCGAGACTATGGTCGACTGCTTGCAGTCGATTACAGTCTTTAAAGAATACATCATATTTTTTTTGAGGTCGACTGGTCGACTCTATCTTCAATAGGATTAGTGGGGGCACGCTGAGTGCACCCACTGGGTGTGGTCCCCGAGACTACGGTCGAATGCTTGTATTCGGCTGTAGTCTTAGAAACGTGTGATTTTTCCTTTTTCACTCGGAAGTGAATTATATTTGACATTTAGTCGATTGGTTCTTCACAGAACTCCTGTGATCTTGTGGCTCGCTACTCTGAGCTGGAAAACAAGCACATTTAGCTCGAGCTGAATTTGAAGCTGGTTCAGGAGAATCTGACGAAGGCAAAGGAGGAGACCGAAGGTATGTTTGGTGAGACCTTGACGACTGCTTTTTCCCTTCGTTTGTTTCGAAATCTGATCTTGTTGTAACTTGTAGGTAAGGTAAGGGAGGCCCAACAGAAAAAAGATATTGAACTGGCTGAGAAGATCAAGCTTGCTGACGAGAAGTTAACTTCAGTCACCAAGCTTGAACAAGGCAATACCAATCTGAAAGCTGCTCTTGGGATCGCCAACAAGGAAGTCAGTCGACTGAAAACTGATAAAGCTGCCCTGACCGACCAAGTCAGTAAGTTGACTGGGAAGAAAAATGATCTGGAGGCCTTCCTGAGTGGTCTTTCCAAGAAGCTGTTCCTTATGCTTGAAGGTAAACCTCTATGCTCGGCAATCATTTCCAATCGTGGTTTTTCCATTCGACCATCACCTTGACTCGATGATCATCCTTGCAGAATTTTTCAAAACTTTGAAGAAGAAACTAGCCGGCTGGAACGAAACCTCGACCCCGTCAATTCTCCGGTGAACGACGAAGTTGCCATGAATGTTTTCCGACTGGAGTCCCGTGTTGCAGTTGTCGTGGACTATCTTGCAAGGCTGAAGGTCGCCACATCTCGCATTGACTCGACGCTCTGGCCCGGGGAGACACTTCAGAATGACCTCGAGTCGCTGATGGCTCGCTTGAACACGATCCCTGGTCGAGTGCAGGAGTGGAAAAAGTCCTCGGCTCGGTGTGCTGCAGATGTTGCTCTGTGTCTGGCCCGAGTTCACTGCAAAGATGCGTGAGAAGAGAAGCTGGCGGCCCTCCGGGTGGCCAACACCAAGAAACACGACTTCAGGTCCTTTATGGAAACTTTCCTTGCGGCTGCCACTCGGATCGCAGATGGAATTGATCTTGATGAGTTTGTTGCACCTTCCAGCCCTCCACGGGAGGGGTAAAAAACTTCTTCTAAGCTCGACGCTTTAAATTTGCCTCGGTATGCCGAGTGGAGTTGTAACCGATAAACTTTAACAGGTCTAGTGCCTGAGCACTTTCGGTTCCTTTTGGTATCGATCCCAACTTGAATTTGGTGTTTGAATAAGATTACTTTTGGCTCGAAAATGTCTTTTGCAGGCCCAAAGCAAAACGCTTACTGCAGTCGACTTATTCCTTAGTCCACTTAGGCGAGCACTGGGCTGCAGCTAAGCCCCCGAGTGAGAGGTTTGCTCTTCACTCGGTAGGATTTTGATAACTTCGGCGAGTGTTTGGACTGCAGCTAAGCCTCTGAGTGGAAGTCTGGCTTACCACTTGGTAGGATTTTTATATCTTAGGCGAGCACTGGGTTGCAGCTAAGCCCCCGAGTGGAAGTCTGGCTTACCACTCGGTAGGATTTTGATAACTTAGGCGAGCACTTGGACTGCAGCTAAGCCTCTGAGTGGAAGTCTGGCTTACCACTCGGTAGGATTTTTATATCTTAGGCGAGCACTGGGCTGCAGCTAAGCCCCCGAGTGGAAGTCTGGCTTACCACTCGATAGGATTTTGATAACTTAGGCGAGCACTTGGACTGCAGCTAAGCCTCCGAGTGAAAGTCTGGCTTACCACTCAGTAGGATTTTCATAACTTAGGCGAGTACTTGGACTGCAGCTAAGCCCCCGAGTGAGAGGTTTGCTCTTCACTCGGTAGGATTTTTGATAACTTAGGCGAGTACTTGGACTGCAGCTAAGCCCCCGAGTGAGAGGTTTGTTCTTCACTCGGTAGGATTTTTGATAACTTAGGCGAAACGGATTCGCAGCTAAGCCTCCGAGTGGGAGTCTGGCTCACCACTCGGTAGGATTTTTTACAAACTTAGGCGGAACGGATTCGCGGCTAAGTCACCCACTGAGGGGGAATTTTATTGGACAAAATAAAAAGTGACAAAAATTATGGAGGAACTATGACACTATTATTTCGAGGTCCATGAACTACAGAAGTACTTTATTGCAACTCATCCGAGTGATAAAACTTAAGTGTAAAATGGGCGGAGTAGTTCCGCGTTCCAAGCTCGGGGCTCGTCGATATTATGCTCGACGTTGTAAAGACGGTACGCCCCGTTGTGGAGAACTTTGGTGACGATGAAGGGTCCTTCCCAAGAAGGAGCAAGCTTGTGTTGTTTCTTCTGATCCACTCGGAGAACTAAATCTCCTTCCTGGAAGGCTCGACCTCTAACATTTCTGGCGTGGAAACGACGCAAATCTTGTTGGTAGATGGTCGACCGGATCAGAGCCATCTCCCTTTCTTCCTCTAAAAGGTCGACTGCGTCCTGCCGCGCTTGTTCAGCTTCTGCTTCGTTGTAGATTTCAACTCGAGGAGCATTGTGGAGAAGATCACTCGGCAAGACTGCTTCAGCTCCGTAGACCAAGAAGAATGGAGTTCTTCCGGTCGACCGATTAGGTGTGGTCCGCAGTCCCCAAAGCACTGAGGGAAGTTCGTCGACCCAAGCTCCAGCTGCATGCTTGAGATCACGCATCAGTCGGGGTTTCAATCCTTGAGAATCAGGCCATTGGCTCGCTCTGCTTGTCCATTCGACTGCGGATGGGCGACTGAAGCGTAGTCGACTCGTGTGCCTTGAGAGTTACAGAAATCTCTGAATTCCTCCGAGTCAAAGTTCGACCCATTATCCGTAATGATGCTGTGTGGGACTCCATATCTGAATATTAGTTCCCTGATGAAGCTAACAGCAGTACCGGCGTCAAGGTTCTTGATTGGTTTAGCCTCAATCCACTTGGTGAACTTGTCGACTGCCACCAGTACATGCGTGAAGCCACTTCGCCCTGTTCTCAAAGGACCGACCATGTCCAACCCCCATACTGCGAAAGGCCAGACGAGTGGAATGGTCTTCAGGGCTGATGCAGGCTTGTGCGACATATTCGAGTAAAACTGACATCCCTCGCACTTATCCACTATCTCCTTTGCCATCTCATTCGCCTTTGGCCAGTAAAATCCGGCTCGGTATGCTTTGGCCACGATGGTCCGAGAGGACGCATGATGACCATAGGTCCCCGAGTGAATATCATTAAGGATGATTCGACCTTCTTCTGGCGTTATGCACTTCTGACCAACTCCAGTCGCGCTTTCTCTGTATAACTGTCCTTTGATTACGGTAAAGGCCTTAGATCGACGGACGATCTGTCGAGCCTCTTCCTCATCCTCCGGGAGCTCTTTTTCAGGATATATGCGATATATGGAACTGTCCAATCGGGAATGACCACCAAGATCTCCATGACCAAGTCGACCACTGCTGGGACTTCAACCTCAGTCGGATCTGTGGCACTCTTGGGCTGTGGAGCTTCTTCGGTGAAAGGATCTTCTTTTACTGACGGAGTGTGTATATGCTCCAAGAACACACCACTCGGAATGGCTTCTCTCTTGGAACCTATCTTTGCTAGATCATCAGCTGCTTGATTTTTCAGTCGGGGTATATGATGGAGCTCCAACCCCTCGAACTTCTTTTCCAGCTTCCTCACTGCACTGCAGTATCCAGTCATGGCTGGGCTTCTCACATCCCACTCCTTCATCACTTGGTTGACCACTAAATCCGAGTCGCCATAGACCATCAGGCGACGGACGCCGAGTGAAATGGCCATGCGCAACCCATATAAGAGGGCCTCATATTCTGCCTCATTGTTGGAGGAATCAAAGTGAATCTGGAGCACATATCTGAGCTTATCTCCTCTGGGGGAAACCAGGACAACCCCAGCACCGGAACCATTCAACATCTTAGAGCCATCAAAGAACATGGTCCAATGCTCCGAGTGAACTTCAGTCGGCTGCTGCTGTTCAATCCACTCGGCGAGGAAATCTGCTATTGCCTGGGACTTAATGGCTTTCTTTGCCTCAAACTTGATATCAAGGGGAAGAAGTTCAATCGCCCATTTAGCCACTCGACCAGTTGCATCTCTGTTGTGCAAAATCTCTGATAGTGGAGCGTCGCTGACGACTGTGATGGAATGATCAGAGAAATAATGAGCAACCTTCTTTGTGGTCATGTATATTCCATACACAAGCTTCTGATAATGAGGATATCTCTGCTTGGATGGAGTCAAGACTTCAGACAAATAATACACTGGGCGCTGAACTTTGAGAGCTTTTCCTTCTTCTTCCCGCTCGACCGTAAGCACAGTACTGACGACTTGTCCTGTGGCTGCGATATAGAGCAACAGAGGCTCTTTGCTGATTGGAGCAGCAAGCACCGGCTGGGTGGAGAGCAGAGCTTTTAGCTCGGCAAACGCTGCATCAGCTTCTGGAGTCCACTCGAACTTGTCTGCCTTCTTCATCAGTCGGTAAAGAGGCAATGCCTTTTCACCGAGTCGTGAGATGAATCGACTTAATGCGGCCAAGCATCCAGT
Organism: Triticum aestivum; assembly: GCF_018294505.1. Taxonomy (NCBI): domain Eukaryota; kingdom Viridiplantae; phylum Streptophyta; class Magnoliopsida; order Poales; family Poaceae; genus Triticum; species Triticum aestivum. Next base: position 588,981,121 of record NC_057813.1, on the reverse strand, counting down.
AAGCTTCTGGACATCGTGCACTCGCACAGGGCGTTTCATTCGGAGAATAGTGCCGATCTTCTCTGGATTAGCGTCGATTCCTCGTTCGGAAACGAGAAAACCGAGTAACTTGCCACCAGGAACTCCAAATGTGCACTTTGATGGATTGAGCTTGATATCATACCTTCTGAGGTTGGCAAATGTTTCGGCGAGGTCAGCGAGCAGGTCGGAACCTTTTCGTGACTTGACGACGATATCATCCATATACGCTTCCACATTCCGACTGATTTGAGTGAGTAGACACTTCTGAATCATTCGCATAAATGTGGCTCCGGCATTCTTGAGGCCGAATGGCATGGTGATATAGCAGAAGCACCCGAATGGAGTGATGAAAGCTGTTTTTACCTCGTCGGGTCCATACAGACGGATCTGGTGGTACCCGGAGTAGGCGTCTAGAAAAGACAGTCTCTCGCATCCCGCGGTCGAGTCAACAATTTGATCTATGCGAGGGAGAGGAAAATGATCTTTCGGGCAGGCCCGGTTGATGTGCTTGAAATCAATGCACATTCGGAGTGATTTGTCCTTCTTAGGAACCATGACGACATTAGCGAGCCACTCGGAGTGGTATATCTCTCGGATAAATCCTGCCGCCAACAGTCGAGCCACTTCCTCACCAATGGCTTTTCTCTTCTGGACGGCGGACCGCCGAAGATGCTCTTTGACTGGTTTTGCAGATGAGTCGACTCTTAGGCGATGCTCAGCCAGTCCCCTGGGAACACCTGGCATGTCAGCGGGCTTCCATGCAAAAATGTCCCAGTTCTCACGGAGGAACTGGATGAGCGCTTCTTCCTATTTCGGGTCGAGTGTTGTGGAGATGTGGGTCGGAGCTGCATCGGGGTCGGTCGGGTGAATGTGAACAGGCTTCGTCTCACCGGACGACTGAAATGCAGACTCTGTGGCGGGTTTCTTGGATCGCAGCAAGTCACTCGGATCTGCGTTTTGCTTGTATTCTTCGAACTCGACCGCTGTCACCTGGGAATCAGCAATCTTTGAGCCTTTCTGGAAGCACTCTTCTGCCTTTTTCCGATCACCGGTGACAGTGATCACTCCTTTGGGGCCGGGCATCTTCAATTTGAGGTACACGTAACATGGTCGAGCCATGAACCGTGCATAAGCTGGTCTCCCCAAAATGGCATGATATGCACTCTGAAAATCCACGACCTCGAACGTCAACTTCTCTTTGCGAAAATGTTTCGAATCGCCAAACACCACGTCCAGAGCTATTTGGCCGAGTGACTCGGCTTTCTTTCCTGGTATAACTCCATGAAAGCTCATGTTACTGGTGCTCAGTCGGGACATCGGAATGCCCATTCCTTTCAGTGTGTCTGCATACAGCAAATTCAGCCCACTACCACCGTCCATAAGCACTTTTGTCAGTCGAGTGCCTTCAACAACTGGATCGACCACCAAAGCTTGCCTCCCAGGGGTGGCAATATGAGTCGGGTGATCAGATTGGTCGAAGGTGATGGGTGTTTGGGACCATTTCAGATAATTTGCTTTTGCTGGGGCAACCATGTTCACCTCACGGTTAATAACTTTCAATCGACTCTTGCTCTCCACATCTGCAAAGATCATCAGAGTAGAGTTGATATGCGGATATCCTTCCTCACTGTCCTCCTTGTCTTCGGCCTTGTCCGACTCCTTCTCCTTGTTATTAGACTGTTTTCCCTGAAACTGCTGGATCAGGAGTCGACATTGGCGAGTGGTGTGCTTCGGGTAGATGATATTCCCCTCTTCGTCTTTCTTCGTGTGGATGTGACACGGCATATCCATCACGTCGTTCCCTTCTTTATCCTTTACCTTCTTAGGGTTCCAGGATCCTTTTGGTTTCCCTTTAAACTTTCCCTGAGTCACGGCCAGAGCCTCTCCAGGAGCTGCCGGTTCAGCCTTCCGCTTCTGTTTCCGACTGGTGTTTCCCTTTTCCGACTGACTCGGCTTGTGCTTGCCGCTTCGGAGTCGGTCTTCTTCTTCGCCGTTGGCGTACTTGGTAGCAATCTCCATCATCCGACTCAAGGTCATGTCACCGGTTCGACCAAACTTCAAACTCAATTCTCTGTTCTTGACGCCATCTTTAAAGGCGCAGACTGCCTGATGATCAGACACATTCTCCACAGTATGGTGCAAAGTGATCCATCTCTGAATATACTCTCTGAGAGTCTCATTGGTCTTCTGCACGCAGACTTGCAACTCCGTCAGTCCAGCCGGTCGCTTGCAAGTTCCTTCAAACGTTCTGATGAACACTCGGGACAGATCTTCCCAAGTGTAAATGCTGCTAGGAGGTAATTGAGTCAACCATGCCCTGGCAGAACCTTCCAGCATGAGGGGCAAATGCTTCATGGCCACCTCGTCGTTCCCACCACCAATCTGAACCGCCACTCGGTAGTCCTCAAGCCAAGTTTCAGGCTTAGACTCACCAGTGAACTTGCTGACTCCTGTTGCCAACCTGAAATTGGGAGGGATAACTGCGGCTCTGATAGCTCTGCTGAAACATTCAGGACCAGAAACATGCACTCGACTGCTTGTGGGCGCATCTCTGTCGAGTCCACCTCGATGGGCTCTGTTCCGGTCGACCAAACCTTGCACGATAATGGATCGCGCGTCGAAGCCTGGTTCTCTGGGGTCGACTGGAACTCTTCGCCCCGCACTGAGCTGACGTCTGTCATCTTGCTGCCGAGGAGCGTAAGACCCACCCCTCGGAGGGGAATTGGGCACTCGACGCCTATCATCTCGGTCGAGTCGGTCACCATATTGGTCTCGCCGATTCTCGCGCCCTTCACGCCGCGGAGGCGATCTGGGACTGTGAGCCGACTGAACCGTATTCGCAGCGACGGATCGACTGTGAATTCTGTTGCGCGACTACGACACGGCCGAATTCTGATCTCCTGCTGCCCGGAGCAGATCCCTGATCTGCATCAAGCCTCTGCCAGCTTCCGACTGAGAGGGCTGGATGGACTCTGCTATACGGGTCGCAGCTGCCAAATTCTGGATTGGGGTTCGATATACCTGAGTCGGCGGGAAGAGTTGACGTCGACTGGTGTCGGGAACTCGTTGCCGCGCGCGCTCGTCGAGTGCTCGCTGAAGATTCTCCAGTCGAGTGCGTTCGGCCAAATTGGCCAAACGTGCCTCCTCCAAGGCGCGAGCCTCGGGGGTTTCTCCTGCGATGGGAGTACGCAGGACATCCATGTTCCTGCGGCGAAGTTCTTCTCTTTGCAGAGAGTCGAGTGGCTCGGGCTGGTACTCTTCGTGGTCTCGCGCGGGGTCGCCTCCGTCGCCTGCTCCACCATCACGGGCGAAGCCAGGGGGACTGCGAGGCCCGTCGACCATCAGGATTTCCGCTGCTGGATCACTGCTATCGCACTCGGATGCGGTCTCTACGGAGCCAGTCGACAGATCGAACAGGCCGTAGAGAGATTCGTCGGGCTCGATTGCCGCAACTTGGGTGGTGGCCGTCTGGCGAGCCACCGCGTGCCTCACCCACCGCTGAATCCTCGACCGGCCCGAGCGCTTGCGCTGGTGGGAGACCGAGAGGGTGGTCGATGGGGATGTCGACCGATACGGGGTCGATGGTTGCCGCAGCAGAACGCCGCGGACACATGCGCGAAAATGCGTCGCACCGCGGACGGGGAGCGCATCAACGTCGAGTGGAGCCTCCTGGAGCCAGGCGGAGTCGTCGGCGATGAAGGTGAGAGCGCCGAGACGGATCTCTCGACCCTCGACCAAAACTCCAGCAGCCACCATGATGAAAGTACTCGGAAGAATCGCAACTTCTCCACAAAATTGCTAAAAACACCTGCCCCACGATGGGCGCCAACTGTCGTGGTTCTAAGTCTGACAGTAGAGTCGGGGGTAGGTATGGAGAGGCAAGGTTCTAGCTATGGAGAAGTTGTAAACACAAGAGAAGTACGAGTTCAGGCCCTTCTCGGAGGAAGTAAAAGCCCTACGTCTCGGAGCCCGGAGGCAGTCGAGTGGATTGTGTGTATATCAGTTACAGGGTGCCGAACCCTTCTGCCTGTGGAGGGGGGTGGCTTATATAGAGTGCGCCAGGACCCCAGCCAGCCCATGTAATGAAGGGTTTAAGGGACATTAAGTCTGGGGCGTTACTGGTAACGTCCCACATAAAGTGTCTTAACTACCATAAAGTCTACTTAACTACAGGCCGTTGCAGTGCAGAGTGCCTTTTGACCTCCTGGTAGTCGAGTGAGTCTTCATGGTCGAGTCCTTCAAGTCAGTCGAGTGAGTCCCTCGTTGGTTGACTGGAAGGTGACCTCTTCTAAGGGTGTCCTTGGGCAGGGTACTTAGATCAGGTCTGTGACCCTACCCTAGGTACATGACTCCATCAAATGCCAAGTTATTTAAAGAAAAGGTTAAAAGATGGCATGATAAAAGAATCCAAAAGTGTGAGTTCAAAGTTGGAGAATATGTTCTTTTGTACAAATCTCGTTTCAGATTCTTTGCAGGAAAACTCCTCTCCAAATGCGAAGGACCCTATGTTATCGAGGAGGTTTATCAATCTGGAGCCATCAAAACAAATAATGCCAAGGGTACTAACCCGAAGGTTGTCAATGGGCAAAGAATAAAACATTGTATCTCAGGTACGCCCATTAATGTTGAAAACAATATTATACAAACTACGACACCTGAAGAACATATAAAGGAAACCTTCCTGAACACTCCAAAATCATGAAAAAAAGAGGAGGTGCATGACATGGTAAGTAAATGGACTCCGGAAAAACCGCAAAAATATTTTCTGTCAGTTTTGGAATATAACAAAAATTAGGAAAATAAGAAACAACCAGGAAGGTAACCCTAGTGGGCACAAGACACCAGGGCGCGCCTGGCAGGCGCGCCCAGGTGGGTTGTGCCCACCTCGGGTACCTTCCGGACTCTGTTTTTCTTCCGTTTGCTTATTTCCCAAGATAAAAAAATATGTATACACTACTAGGGAAAAGCCTAGCAGCAGCGCGGGTTTTAGGCCTATCAGTAGCGCAGGCAGGAGCGCTACTGATAAGGCGCTACAGCTAAAGCTTAGCAGTAGCGTGCCTAGACCCACGCTACTGCTAAATTGACTTAGTAGTAGCGCTTCTCCAGAGGAGCGCTACTGGTAATTAGTAGTAGCACTTCCCCTTGCCCGCGCTACTAGTATTATTTAGTATTTTATTTTTATTTTTTTCATGTTGTATTCATACACCTTTACACAAGTTTTCATACAACAGGAATTTAGAGATTGTTTTTACATCATAATGAGTTATTACAACACGGGGTGAAATAACCGTGGACTAGTATCAAGTGGTTGTCCATCCATTTGAAACTAATCCGCGGTTCTTTCACCCAATGATATAATAATATCATCATCATCATATCATTAACAACTTATCATCATAATACATCATTGTCATATAACACCTCCTCAAGATCATCGTTTTCATCAATGACATCACATAGCAAATTGGTCACTAGTCGTAATCACAAGTACTCCTCATTATCAACTCTAACACATTACCACATAATAAACATATTGTACCTCATAGGACCTACTACATTCGATTAAGACCTACTACATTTTCTAAGGTAAAATAGCAAAAAACAAGATAGCCCCTGACTCTCCATTATGGAGAATGGAGATTAGCCTGTCTCCAATTCTTGCCTTTCGCTGAATGTTACTTCCAAGAACCTCCTTGCGAATGTCCATACATTTCTTCCATTCTTTGATGAACATGTGTTCACCGGTTTTAGAAATCCGATATGCACAGGTGAGCTCCCTAGATTTACCTGGTAGTATGTTCAGAACTGTAAAGTGACCATTCAGATACATCAGATGAGGCACACAATCCATTGGGAGTTTCTGTTGAAAAACATAGTAATAACTTCGTAGTTAGCAATGATGTACTAGTTTTAGAAGTATGCAAAAGATGCACGAATGTCGTAATAGTAAAAAATCTTACCAGGGTATCTCTAGAGAAGTTACCGTGGTTCAACAGGTGCACTAGTGGCACGTATTCACCATAATTTGGAGGAGTTCGATAATAGTTAGTGTAATCCTCAAGAAGAGTACAAAATGCGATCAGATGATTTTTCTCCTTATAAGTTAATTTGGAGCCATCGGTGTAGTGGGTTTTGTCTACCATCTTCCACACAGTCTTTGAAGAATCAAAATAAGCTGTCAATGGAAATAAGCTGTCAACTATTTTGAAATAAACAATATAAATTAGTTAATAACTATGTTTGAGAAACTCACATAGCAGTACAATCGGAAGCATATCAACAAGGACCCAAATGTCCATATTGTCTTGCTCGATGTCAGGATCACCAAGATCAATGGTGACAATCATACCCTCATAAAAACCATACATTCTGCAAAGTGCTTCCCAATTTTGGCAACCAAAATGAGTTACGCTCTGAGGATTGCACAGATTTACTTCAAAATCCATATCATGATGGGTCCTTAGGTGTATTTTCTTTGTTTCAAAATTTTCATGGTCTTCAAAACCCATCCTCTCCAAGACATAGCGTCTTGCATGGCATGGGATAAGCTAGTCGAATTGTAAAAGATGAAAATTAGACGTTGAAATAGTTGAAGTCATGCTTAATTACGAAAAAATCACTTGTCGTTGTTGCGTACCGTTTCAACATCGAAGGTCTCCTCGAGCTTAATGATGAAACACCAATCTTCGTCCAGCTCAACGAACCTGTCGCCCATACCTCGATCATCGTGGCACCAGCTGCACTCCCCCGGGAGACTGTCGTCGTCCGAGTATGACATTTCCTACGTTCATAATTCAAAGATTAAACTTGTACACTTAAATATATGTACTAAAAACCTAAATTAGATCATTATTTTTCGAGAAAATCCAGGCCACTCGATATTTCCTACATATTCTAGCACAAGTCATGCCAGAATTCAAGGAAAAATTCGGCATGACCTTTGCTAAAAAAAGGACATATCGAGCGCCTGAAATTTGCCGGAACGGAAATTAATCAACACTCCGGCAAAACATAGGCCACTCGAAGGTGTAAACTAAACATGAACGGCCACTTGGGCAACCACATAACCTATTTGAGCAACACAAGATATACATGGATATTTGGCTGGTCTCACCTCGACATCGGAGGGGGTTGGTGACGGGGACGGCTGCGGGGATGATAGAGGGGCTCCTTGATTTCTGCAAAAGCAAAAACCATATAAGTTATCACTAATACATCCCGAATAATTGCTTAAAATAAAAAATAACAACAAATATGACATGTTCAACTAGTTTTATTAATTCAACTAGTTCTTACTAAATATAAACTTACTATAAATAGAGAAAAACTAGTTCTTTCTAAAAATAAAGTAGTTCAAGTAGTTATATTAATTATCTTACTAAAAAATACATTAGTTCTATTAATTCAACTAGTTCAACTAGTTTATTAATTTACTTACTAAACTAGTTCAACTACAACTAAAGTAGTTCAACTACAACTACTATTAATCATACTGCCCTAGTTAACTAGTACCATCACTACTAGTAATTAACATCTACTACTACTAAAAATCATTATCTATGAACCCTAAATTAACATCTACTACTACTAAACAACATCTAGTACTAACTAAGCAGAGAGAAAGGGGGTGGGGGCGACGGAGAGGTAGGGCGACGAGGGCGGGATCGGGATCGGGAGGCGGCGGTGCTGGGTGGGCTCGGGTGGCGGCGGTGAGGTCGAGGGCGGTGGGAGGAGGGCTGACGGCGGAGGAGGGAGGAGGGCACAGTGCAAGGAGGAGGGAGGAGGGACGGAAGGAGGGGAGTACCTCGGCGGCGGACGGACGAAGGCGGCGGCAGCGACGACGCACGACGACGACGGTTATCGGCGCGCGGGCGAGGTGAGTGAGAGAGAGGGTCGGTCGCGCGCGTGGGGATAAGGTAGGGTTAGTTGTAGCACGTTTGCCAAAATGCAGCTAATCTGAATAGCCGTAGCACTGTGCATTGTTACGCGCTACTGCTAAGTTGGACTACTAGTAGGGCTTTGCAGATAAAGCGCTACTGCTAAGTATAAGTATACAACAATACATCAATGCAAAAATATATTGGCCATCAATGATCTTTTTGTGTACAATCTGAATTGTCAATATGAGTCCTCTCCGGTAGGAACCGGAGAGGACTCATATTGCGGCCACAAATTCTACACATAGAGTTCAATGAAGACCAACTGGTTGTGACAGTTTCAGAAGTAACATATTTAAGGTGGTAAACACCCTGTTCGCGGAGCGAGGTGGGACTAAACTTGTGGGCTGATCTTAGCAGTAGCGATTTTCTTAGAAGCGCGTTGCTGCTAACTTCTATAGCAGTAGCGCGGTTCAGTATAGGGCGTTACTGCTATAACTAGCTGGATGGCGAGGTCATGGCAATTAGAGCAGTAGCGCGATTTGGTGCGCACGCGCTACTGCTATTTTCCTATCAGTAGTGCGTTTTGCTCTCAGCGCTGCTGCTAAATAGCAGTAGCATTGTATTTTGAGGAGCGCTGCTGGTAAGATTCTGTGTATAGGCTTTTCCCTAGTAGTGATATATCCCCTGAACCTATTGACCACCGTATCATGGAGAAATCTTATGTTTTCTTTTCTTGTTGTTTTTGGTCCGATCTGTTAAGCCAGGCATCTTGTCTTCTCCCTCCTCCAACAATGTAGAAGACGATGCTTGGTTGATGAGATTGAATTGAAGAGAGAAGAGCCCAAAGAAGCCTTAAAAGGGGACAAGAGCAAGGAGGCTACTGGAGACCAAGCTCCGGTGGTCGAGCAAGCCTTGCCTGCCGAGGAGGAGGAAGAAGATATCCTTAAATCTTACCATGATCATCTTACCCCCACTGAGATTGAAGCTTTTTGGATCATCGAAATGGTCCGTGTGCAAAACAAATATCTTAGTCGTGAAAATATTCTATTGCAAGAGCACATCATCGCCCTCCAGAGTGTCATCCATAGATTGGAGTATCTCTTGAGCTTGAAGGATAAGATTGCTACTACTTCATCACCACCACCTCCTTCTTCATCACCAAAGGAAAATTGAGTATCGAGTATGGGCACTCCCCTTGGCTTGTGCCAAGCTTGGGGGAGGTGCCCCGGTATCATATCACCTCCATTATATTTTGCCTTCACTCATCTTAGTTCAATCCATAGTTATCTTTTGCTTTAGATGAATAAAAGTTTAGTTCGATCATTTCTTGTCAAGAGTTTGCTTTGTGATCTATCCTTGTAATCGTGTGCGAGATACATAATAAAGTTTAGTTTGAGTTTTGTTTTATTTACTTTCATGTTCACTAAAAAGAAAGGAAATAAATGAAAAAGATCATATGCTAATCTTACGGTAAGTAATGACATCACATAAGGAAGAGTATAAGTAGAAAATTTTATTGGAGATTTACAAACATAGCATTAGTCAATGATACAATTCATGAAAGAATTAATAAGGGAAGAGAAGATTCACATGCAAATACACTATCTTGGACATCTTTTGTGACTGTGAGCTGATACGTCTCCAATGTATCTACTTTTCCAAACACTTTTGCCCTTGTTTTGGACTCTAACTTGCATGATTTGAATGAAACTAACCCGGACTGACGCTGTTTTCAGCAGAACTGCCATGATGTTGTTTTATGTGTAGAAAAGAAAAGTTCTCGGAATGTCCTGAAAATCCACGGAGGCACTTTCTGGAATTAATAAGAATTTCTAGGCGAAAGAAATACACCAGGGGGCCCACACCCTGTCCATGAGACAGGGGGCGCCCCCCCCCCCCTATAGGGCACACCCCCCCTATCTCGTGGGCCCCCTGGACCTCCACCGACCTCAACTCCAACTCCATATATTCATGTTTGGGGAGAAAAAATCGGAGAGAAAGTTTCATCGCGTTTTATGACACGGAGCCGCCGCCAAGCCCTAATCTCTCTCGGGAGGGCTGATCTGGAGTCCGTTCGGGGCTCCGGAGAGGGGGATTCGTCGCCGTCGTCATCATCAACTATCCTCCATCACCAATTTCATGATGCTCACCACCGTGCATGAGTAATTCCATCGTAGGCTTGCTAGACGGTGATGGGTTGGATGAGATTTACCATGTAATCAAGTTAGTTTTGTTAGGGTTTGATCCCTGGTATCCACTATGTTCTGAGATTGATGTTGCTATGACTTTGCTATGCTTAATGCTTGTCACTAGGGCCCGAGTGCCATGATTTCAGATCTGAACCTATTATGTTTTCATGAATATATGAGTGTTCTTGATCCTATCTTGCAAGTCTATAGTCACCTATTATGTGTTATGATCCGACAACCCCGAAGTGACAATAATCGGGATACTTCTCGGTGATGACCGTAGTTTGAGGAGTTCATGTATTCACTATGTGCTAATGCTTTGTTCCGGTTCTCTATTAAAAGGAGGCCTTAATATCCCTTAGCTTCCGTTAGGACCCCGCTGCCACTATGTGCTAATTCTTTTCCATAAGCTTGTATGACTATTTACGGAAAACACGCCTACATTACATTGATGAATTGAAGCTAGTTCTGTGTCACCCTATGTTATAACTATTACATGAGGAATCACATCCGGCATAATTATCCATCACTGATCCATGGCCTACGAGCTTTTCACATATTGTTCTTCGCTTATTTACTTTTCCGTTTCTACTATTACAACTACTAGAAAAACCCCAAAACAATTATCTTTACTTTTCCCACCGTTACCTTTACTATCATACCACTTTTGCTACTAAATACTTTGCTGCAGATACTAAGTTATCCAGGTGTGGTTGAATTGACAACTCAACTGCTAATACTCAAGAATATTCTTTGGCTCCCCTTGTGTCAAATCAGTAAATTTGGGTTGAATACTTTACCCTCGAAAGTTGTTGCGATCCCCTACACTTGTGGGTTATCAAGAGCCCCCATCAAAATATTATGTCCCAAAATTGTTGACGTTGGACAAGGAAGACAATGTAATGATTTATGTTTGTTCATATTCACATAGAAGTTATATTGTCATAGATCCTTTAACATGTGGTGCTTTCCCCCCATCTTTGCTAGCCAAAAATTCCACACTAAGTAGAGATACTACTTGTGCATCCAAAAACCCTTAAACCCACATCTTGTTTTGAGAGTCCACCATACCTACCTATGGATTGAGTAAGATCCTTCAAGTAAGTTGTCATCGGTGCAATAAGGCAATAAAAATTGCTTCTAAAAGTGTTGGATCATTTAGTGTAAGAGAAAATTGATTGTTGTACGAACTTGTGATGGCAAAGAATAAAAGCGATAGACTGCATAATAAAGGTTGCTATTATAAGGGTTAATATAACGTGACGTTCTTTTGCACTAAGAGATTGAACATACAAACAAAAAGCGCATGGAAACCTCTGCTTCCCTTTGCGATGGGCCTATCTTTTACTATTATGCAAGAATCAAAGTATTTCTCTATATTCCTTTTTATTTTCTCTTTTGGTAAGCATCATGTGGCAACGAAATATGTAGGCACATATATCCAGTTGGATATGGGTGGCATGAGTTATTATTGTTGACATCACCCTTGAGGTGAATACGTTGGGAGGCAAAACTATAAGCCCCTATCTTTCTATGTGTACGGTTGAAACTTTTTGCTCATGTGTATGCGGTGAGTGTTAGCAATCATAGAAGACTATATGATGGTTGAGTATGTGGACTTGCCTAAAGGCTCCGATATGTGACCCTTCCTGAAAAGATGATGAATTATAGTTGCAAAGTTGACTGAGAACATAGTCTGTTGGTTTCAATAGAGTTTATGCTTTATACTTTGATGTTGTGATGAATTGTTACTTATTCATGAGAAGTCTATGATAAAAATTATATGATAAAGTTTTACCTTAAAGTTTTTTACTGTTATAATAATATACATGAAGCTTCTATGTCCGTATTTTGTTTTTATCGACACCTCTCTCTCTCTCTCTCTCTCTCTAAGCATGTGGACATGTTTTTCGATTTCGGTTTTTGCTTGAGGACAAGCGAGGTCTAAGCTTGGGGCAGTTGATATGTCCATTTTGCATCATGTTTTTCTACAGTTATTTATTATTTTTTATGCATAATAATGCCTTTTGGAGTAATTTTAATGCCTTTTCTCTCATAATATGCAAGGTTCACACAAAGAGGGAGAATACCGGCAGCTGGAATTCTGGACTTGAAAAAGCTACGTTAGGCTACCTATTATGCACAACTCCAAACGAGCTGAAACTTCACAGAGATTTTTTATGGAATATATAAGAATTATTAGAGCAAATAAGTACTAGAGGGGGCCCACCAGGTGGGCACAACCCACCTGGGTGCGCTGGGGAGCCCAAGCGTGCCCTGGTGGGTTGTGCCCTCCTCGGCCCACCTCCGGTGCCCCTCTTCTGGTATATAAGTCATTTTGACCTAGAAAATTAAGGAGAGGACTTTCAGGACAAAGCATCGCCGTCTCGAGGCGGAACTTGGGCAGGAGCACTTTTGCCCTCCGGCGGAGCGATTCCGCCGGGGGAACTTCCCTTTCGGAGGGGGAAATAATAGTCATGATCATCACCAACAACTCTCCCATCTTGGGGAGGGCAATCTCCATCAACATCTTCAACATCACCATCTCCTCTCAAACCCTAGTTCATCTCTTGTGTTCAATCTTTGTACTGGAACTATAGATTGGTGCTTGTGGGTGACTAGTAGTGTTGATTACATCTTGTAATTGGTTACTATATGGTTTATTCGGTGGAAGATTATATGTTCAGATCCATTATGCTATTTAATACCCGTCTGATCTTGACATGATTATGATTTGTGAGTAGTTACTTTTGTTCTTGAGGTCATGGGAGAAATATTGTTGCAAGTAATCATGTGAACTTGATATGTGTTCAATATTTTGATGGTATGTATGTTGTGATTCCCTTAGTGGTGTCATGTGAATGTCGACTACATGACACTTCACCATATTTGGGCCTAAGGGAATGCATTGTGGAGTAGTTATTAGATGATGGGTTGCAAGAGTGACAGAAGCTTAAACCCTAGTTTATGCGCTACTTCGTAAGGGACTGATTTGGATCCAAAAGTTTAATGCTATGGTTAGATTTATTCTTAATACTTTTCTCGTAGTTGCGGATGCTTGCGAGGGGGTTAATCATAAGTAGGAGGTTTGTTAAAGTAAGAACAACACCTAAGCATCGGTCCACCCGCATATCAAATTATCAAAGTAGTGAACACAAATCAAACCAACATGATGAAAGTGACTAGATGAAATTCCCGTGTATTGTCAAGGACACATTTGCTTATCATAAGAGACTGTTTTGGCCTATCCTATGCCTCAAAAGGATTGGCCTACCTTGCTGCACTTTTGTTACCATTACCATTACTTGCTCGTTACAAATTATCTTGCTATCAAACTACTCGTTACTTATAATTTCAGTGCTTGTAGAGAATACCTTGATGAAAACTATTTGTCATTTCCTTCCGCTCCTCGTTGGATTTGACACTCTTACTTATCGAAAGGAGTGCGATTGATCCCCTGTACTTGTGGGTCATCATGCTCCATCTTCTTAACACAAAGTATTTATCATGCACAACCCCGATGATAAGCCGAGCAATTGGTTCATACTTTTTAACTCGCTTCAGCTTTTGCAACCCTCATGCAATACATGAGCGCAAGCCATGGATATAGCACTATGGGTGGAATAGAGTATGATGATAGGGGTTAACATAGAGAAGACAAAACAAAAGTCTCACATCGACGCGGCTAATCAACTGGCTATGAAGATGCCCATCAAAACGTATTTCTGGTGGCCGCGTCGATAGGAGACACTAATTCATGCGTGTCGTAGCCCGATCTTTCATAGTACTGTAGTCGTCACGGCGTAGTAGAACGATCTGTGATAACTAGAAAAATACCATACTCAAAGTAAATGATCAGGTAAAAATAGATTTCATCCCTTGTTATTATCTAACAAGAACAAAAACCAATCTGCGGCAAGATCACCAGCCTCAACGCAGCAGCGGTCAATCCCTCAAAAGGTCGCAGAAACGCAGTACATGGTGTCCCCTGACTGGGAACTTTTCTGGTTTATTTCAATCTCAGAACACTAGTACAGCGACATGCTAAACAAACGGTTTTTAACCCCTTTCCGCAACGGCATTTGGAACCGTCGCCAAGTGAGTGTGTGCGATAGGGTGTCCTTCCCACATGACCCAGAAATCGTCGGGGATAAGCCCTCCTGGGACCCAAGCTGGGGCCGTGTGCAATCGGGCGAGGCATCGAAACCCAATCATTTCCGTAGGTATGTACATCCCACACAGTGAATCCTAGAAAATCATTTCCATAGGTATGTACATCCCACATGGTGAATCCCAGAAAATCATTTCCGTAGGTATGTACATCCCACACGGTGAATCCCAGGAAATCATTTCTGTAGGTATGGACATCCCACACGGTGAATCCTAGAAAAACATTTCCGTAGGTATGTATATCACACACAGTTCTTTGTGTGGAAACGTTTGTGCAAGGTGGCCTAACGCAAAGAGTTCGCTGCCAGAAGCCATATTTGATTGTTAGTTGATCGAACACGCCTACTTTCTAGAAACCGTGCGGGTTGTTTGAGTTCATCACCCATGATGATGTCTGAGTAACCGTATGCAATAGAACGCCCCCCCCCCCCCTCAACAATTATTATTTTAGCATTTATTTATTATTATTCTTTTGCCTCTTGCTATTGCTTGCTAAAGGCACATGCATACACAAATCTTTCCTCGTGCCATTGTTTCTTCTGCAAGCACCTAGCAGTGTAATTTCATGAATCAAGTAAGATTCTGCTATTTGGCCTAAAGAATTATCTGATGATACCTTTTCCCCTTTCCTTGCTATAGCTACTGGATGTTTATTCTTTTTGAGACAAGACCACTTACTTTTGGCCTACTTATACTATCATGTCGATTCCTAATTTAGGAGTGAATATGGGTTGTGGACTGCTTTTCTTGCATTTGCGGTGCGTTTGTTCTTACCCTTTCCAGGTAAAGTAACATGAAAGATCAATACGTCCTGCTTAAAAGTTTTATGCACTTAGAGTGCGGGGTGAGAACAAAGGTGATTTATTGGAGTGATATAAGCAAACTCAGGCACGTTTCCTTTCCTCACATTTTGAAGATCCAAGCAGAATGGATCTATTATTAGTAGCATCGTCACCTTCAAATCCAATGTTTTTTTAGGCCACTCCTTTGTTTGTCTCTTCCAAACTAATCTGGTTTTAACAGTAGATCATTACTATTTTACCTACTTGATGCTTAATGCTTGTATTTCTTAAATTTTCCTAGGAGAATGGGAATTACATCTAGAGCTAAAGTTTGTGATTTAAGGATCTGCTAGGCATGTCATGGCAAGTAATTTACTTGGCAATTGCCATGCTCAAGCATAAATCATGTTCTGTTACAGCACATGGCATTTAGGTACCTTTGATTCATGGATGTATGATAGGCCTGAAGCTTGAGCAGTTCATATTTGACATATCCATTTAATCCCTGTCCATGACACTTTTTGAGGTTCGACTTTCAAAAATCTGCCCTAATATAGCATCTTCTGCTCCCTCTTCTTTTCCTGTTTTTTGTGAGCTTTAAAACCTTGAGATACTCATAGGTGCATATCTGAAAATTCAGGTGCTACACGAAGAGGAATTTGCGCCAGTGAAGAACGTGAATGGCACAACCTATGACACCTGATGCTACTCCAACTGCATAGCGGATGGGTAATTTCTCACCATTTCCTGTACCCAGAAACTTGTAGAATTAAATTACAAGTCAGGCCTTTCAACATAGAACTTTTATGATCATCTTTCTCATGATCCCTTTCCCTCATAAGCTTCGAGGTTTCTCCTCTCAGCTCCTATGCCGGAGAAAGCCTTGAGACGATTTTTCACGGACGAGGATTCCACATGCCCGGTGAGATTTCGCTATAGGCGCGTCATGTCATGGCAGTAGCAACATCAAATGGGAGATGCAATGTTGCATAGGGATTGCAAGGCCGAAACCTTGGGATACATTGGGTTTCGACTTACATGTTACAGGATATGCATAGACGTAAGTTTGACTTTCAGATAATACATGCCAAACACTTTTGAAGTTGTGTCATGCATGACAGTGGAAACATCTGTGTATTGCATAGGATCCTACAGAGCAGATGGGCACATGTATGTGTGGAGACTCTGAAAAGATGAACACATGTATGTGTCCAGTTATTCTGAAGCTATTTAATATATTAGTTGTGTCAAGAGTTCAAGTCCAGGTTCCTCATGTCAAGTCTATAAGTTTCACTCGAAAGAATAAAATGCTCTCAAGGGTCGTACTGAAAAAAGAACTACATTAGCAAGTTGATTCAATAATCCATCCTCTGTTTTGCACCTCGTTTGTTAGTTATTTAGTTATGGCTAGGGTGGGAGTATTGATCACTGTTTGTTCTTGACAAAGTTTTGGGTGAAGGAACAAATTGGCAGTAATCAGTGCGATCCTACCGGCAGTGGTTTGCGAGTATACATGGATAGGAAATGAGATGAGATCAAATCTCATGATTCCATCTCGTCCCGTTCCCGGGCGGACGGGGTGTTAGGGTGAGTAGTTTGTTTGTTCGACCCTCATTCTGTGGTGCCCATGAAATGTGCAACACATGTACCATGAAGGGGGTTATTTAGTGTGACAACTCATACTTGTTGTCCTAAGGGCTACTTTATAAAAGCTTTGTACCAAATTTACTGAATTAGAAATAACAGTTGATAGAGCTGGTATGTTAATCTCATAGCCCTGACCATGAACACTTTCTTCTTTTGTCATGTATATGCACACTTACCTTCCTGCAACTGTATGTACATCCTCTGTAAGGAAATATAGGAGCATTTAGAATACTAAAGTAGTGATCTAAATGCTCTAATATTTCTTATTAACTAGCCAATTGCTTTCATTTAATTATCATTATTCTGAAACATGTTGCTCACGTGATATTAAACATTTTAATTAGAATAAGCTATACAAACAGGTTTTATTAGGAAAATTTAGTTTATGTGACTTTTTTATTTGAACAAGCTACGCATCTCCATTTTTTTCATTTTTAGTTGTTTATTTGTATAGTTGGAACATTAGTTTGATGTGAGTTTCAACTACCTACTTGTTATTGAAACTGCAAGAACTACTTGTTATTGAAACTGCAAGAACTCGCTAGCTTTTGTCAAAAGAAATGGAATGTGATGGAAGTAAAAGAAGATAAGGTGTTTTTGTTGATCCTTGTGTCGGATTTTAGGGTGTGTGCGTGTGACTAATCACTATAAATAGTAAATACTCTACATCTATGACAGCGAAATCCTTGTGAATATGGACAGATGGAGATGTATGAACGGGTAGTTCTTGCAGTTACTTATTCAGTGGACATATGGTGTAATTATTGTCAGTTTGCAATTTCAACATACAATGACCCAGATGTCATCAGAAGATAGCAATTGAATACCGAGACTATTCTGATGAAGTTTTTTTAATATATTTTTATAGTGTCTTGACTTTTGTTAACTATAGCATTTTAGGCTATATGTGTATAGGAATACATACATGGCAAGAAGGGATTTTAGAATACCTAGGACCTGAACAGGAATGCTTGATGAAATGCTTTATAATATTTTCGCACTGTTTTTCAGCAGTCCTTGTGGTAGGAAAGTTATCCATTCTTCGAAAACTCATCTACTACTACTCACCTTGTAGAATTTTTTATTCTGCTGCATATTTGGTTTTATAATAAAATGAATGGATTATTTTGAACTACAGTGTAACCCCTCCCCCCCCCCTCTCAACGATTATTATTTTAGCATTTATTTATCATTATTCTTTTGCCTCTTGCTATTGCTTGCTATGCATACACAAATCTTTCCTTGTGCCATTGTTTCTTCTGCAAGCACCTAGCAGTGTAATTTCATGAATCAAGTAAGATTCTGCTATTTGGCCTAAAGAATTATCTGATGATACCTTTTCCCCTTTCCTTGCTATAGCTACTGGATGTTTATTCTTTTTGAGACAAGAACACTTACTTTTGGCCTACTTATACTATCATGTCGATTCCTAATTTAGGAGTGAATATGGGCTGTGGACTGCTTTTCTTGCGTTTGCGGTGCGTTTGTTCTTACCCTTTCCAGGTAAAGTAACATGAAAGATCAATACGTCCTGCTTAAAAGTTTTATGCACTCTTTGAGCAGTGATTTTGTTTTTTATGGTGAGAGTTCCTCGGATGTTATTTTTCGCTCAAATTTTGCATGAAGCTCAAGCATTTGATAATTATTTTTGTCTCAAAATTTTAGATTTTTTGGATTTTGTTTTATCATGTTTTTTCAGTGTTTTTCAAAATTCGGTGTACTAAACTCGAGAGTTGTCACACCTTTCTATATATCATGGTTTTGTGGCTTATGCCTTGGAAGCTTTTTGCCAATGCACAAGTGCAAAGTCCTTTCATTTTCCTCATGTATCCTCAGTTGCGTACTATAACATTTGACTATGTGTCGTGTTGGTCTCAATGGGCTGGCATAGTACTACAGACTATGGCTAAAGACTATGTTTACAAACAATAATGATTCAAAGAAGAGGAGCAGGCGGTGCTACGATATTTACCTCAAGGTGATGAATCAATGAACCGAGGGACTTATTATTCGGTGAGGCCAGTGGGGTATTCCATTTCCTGCATTTCCTCTTCGGTATGCTGACTCCAATCTCCAGAGTCCTCTATGCTTATTTCTTAGTCCATTTAAATGGGTAATTATTTCATCCAGTTCGTACACGTTTTTCTTTCAATATGCACTCTCACAATAATATACTTTTTCTGTTCTTCAAATTGATTTGTTGATGGTACAAGGGAATCATTGAAAAAATGTCTTCTCATCAAGGATTGGATTGTGTTCTCATTATAGAACATAATTTATTATGTGAGGCGTTTGCAATTGCAACATCTTGTCTAGGGTATATTTTTCCCATTAAATTGAACTGCCTCGCAAAAAAATTGTATGTAATACCCTCTTCTCCATAAATAAATGACATCTGCTTGGGCAGTAGGTTATGCTTGGCAGAATCGCCTCCTCTCGGTCTTCAGCACTCCTGCAGGAATTGAGCGCCAGTGTGGTCGGGACACATAGAACACCAACAAGCAACAAAAACGCACCACTCCGTAAGTTATTTTGGCTCATGCTTTGCTAAATTTGAAAGCGCAGACCTGCATGTGTATATAACTATATATACTTCTCCTCGTGGAAATTCAAGTTGCTATTCTTTGTAGCATTAAACACAGTAAATTTTACAGAAATATTGATAGAGGGATTCTATAAATTTATTTATGACTTTATGATTATGTTTTTACTATAGTTCATGTTTCAATTTGTACCTTGCAAACTGGCAAGTAAAATGTCACTTATTTAAGAAACAGAGTGCTATTAAAATGCGGCGGATTACCTTTTAAATGTTTTATAGGATTCAACAATATATGAGCATACTTCCATGTCTACTTGATCCTTTTATACAGAATATGCAGCCAGAGTTTGGGCAATGATCAAAACATGGCTTGGTTTACATGATGTTCATCCTACGGACTAGGGAGGCATGGTTTCCGTCAAGGAGTGGTGGCGCAGCAACACTTAAGGGAGGTCGCAATCTCGAAGGCCGCTTGTTTCCCTTATTCCTATCTCTTGGGAAATTTGGAATGAGCGAAATGCTCGGGTGTTCCGCAACAATGCGACTCCGGTCGTTGTGCTTGTGACACATCAAAGCGGAGGCATCATCGGGGTGCCTTGTCGGGCAAAATATTTGTGTAATATAATGCCGCGAGAGTGATTCTTAAAATCTTCGTCTTATTCAATGAAAATGGCAAGCCTTTTGACTTGTTTCAAACATAATATGGACCCGAATGGAGTGAAATGTTTAATATGTGCATACCATTTCTGGATTGAGAGATCTATTTACTGATGGCTGGTTTTTAAAGATGTCTTATAAAGTTGTGAAATTCTACGAGAAAAGGCTTGTGAGTGGAATTAATGAGTATGGTGCTTGTGAAGTTTCCTCCATAGCTCTTTTGCAATCAATCATTCGTCTGTTATTATGGGTAAATGGTCGTCCAAATCCGAAATACACAACAGATTTTAGGTTGAATATATCTGTGTCTTACAATCTATTTCTTTCATGTTTATGAGTTGTTCCATTGTATGCATGCACATTGGAAGGCGGAAAGTAATGTTGGCTGGTCGTCAGAGAAGTAAAAAGGCTAACATCTTGAGTTGTATGGATCATGGTTGTTTTCTTGAAGTTTCTGGTGGAAGTAAAAAGGCCAACATCTTGAGTTGTATGGAGCATGGTTGTTTTCTTGAAGTTTCTGATGGATTGTATACCATTGACTGAGAGGAATCGTTCATTCATGAGAACGGGACAAGAGCATTGCTAGATGGAATTCGGCTGAGTGTAAGTACACATGAGAGGTGTGTTTTCATTGATAGAGGAAGGGTGAGAGCATGGCACTTGTATAGGAAAAAGAAAGAAATGGAAACAAAAATTTAAAAGTAAAGAGAAGAATGCTATGATCTCATGATAAGATGTTGGTCACTAGCGAGCACCCACATGAGCAAACCTGTAATAGGTCCTAAGACACATAATATGTGATTAAGGGGCATAATTGGATTATGAGTTTGGACCAGAGATACTTCCTAAAGTATATGCATTGTAGCCCAGGCAACAAGTAGGAGTTGTCACACCTTTCTATATATCTCATGATTTTGTGGCTTATGCCTTCCTAAAGTATATGCACCAGAACAGGAATCACCGGCGACAAAGAGAAACGTAGATTGGAAGGATCTAACCTGTGGACACACAACCACTGATGAATGAATACCTTTTCAACATGGACCCATCAAAGACAAACGACGATTGAATCCCACGAGATCCGTTGAAGATAAACCTCCACATGCCATCCAACGATGTTAGAAGCACCGCCAGAACAGGGGCTCCGAGAATATATTTTTTCTACAGCTTGTTGAATTAATTTGATGGATTTTCTCATTTCACCAACATACTAAATAGCAAGATAACCAATCCCCTTCTTTTTGCCATCGGACTTTCCAATCACATTGGTTGTAAGAATCATAAGGATCTACTTTATGAAGATTCCATTGTATTCCAGAAGCTCATAACATCGGTCCCGATAAGCCCCAAATTACTGCTTCTTCTCCGCTAATAAAACCTAGAGGTACTCGTAATTGTATGCTTAGAAAAAGAAATATTTGCGTCAATACAAAATCCTATTAGTCCTGCTGGCCCCCGGGCCTGCTTCAAGCAATAGCAGATGGGACTAACCTATTTTTTAAAGAAGATATTCTGCCATTCCGAGGAGATATTTCTTTATTTAGCATTAGACCTAAGGGAGTCCTGGACTAGGGGGTGTCCGGATAGCCGAACTATCATCATCGGCCGGACTCCAAGACTATGAAGATACAAGATTGAAGACTTCGTCCCATGTCTGGATGGGACTTTCCTTGGCGTGGAAGGCAAGCTTGGCGATACAGATATGTAGATCTCCTACCATTGTAACCGACTCTGTGTAACCCTAGCCCTCTTCGGTGTCTATATAAACCGGATGGTTTTAGTCCATAGGATGAACAACAATCATACCATAGGCTAGCTTCTAGGGTTTAGCCTCCTTGATCTCATGGTAGATCTACTCTTGTAATACCCACATCATCAATATTAATCAAGCAGGACGTAGGGTTTTACCTCCATCAAGAGGGCCCGAACCTGGGTAAAACATCGTGTCCCTTGTCTCCTGTTACCATCCGCCTAGACGCACAGTTCGGGACCCCCTACCCGAGATCCGCCGGTTTTGACACCGACATTGGTGCTTTCATTGAGAGTTCCTCTGTATCATCACCGATAGGCTCGATGGCTCCTTCGATCATCAACAACGACGCGGTCCAGGGTGAGACTTTTCTCCCCGGATAGATCTTTGTATTCGGTGGCTTTACACTGCGGGCCAATTCGTTTAGCCATCTGGAGCAGATTGAAAGCTACGCCCCTGGCCGTCAGGTAAGATTTGGAAATCTGAACTTCACGGCTGACATCCGCGGAGACTTGATCTTCGATGGATTCGAGCCACAACCGAGCGCGCCGCACTGTCACGATGGGCATGATTTAGCTTTGCTGCCGGACAGTGCCCTAGAGGCCGCACACGAGTCCGCTCCGACCCTCAATTCGGAGCCGGCTGTGCAGATCGAGGACGGGTGGTTAGACACCGCCTCGGGAGCTGCAACCTCTATGGTGATAGAGTCGAATACTGACCTTGTCCCTTGTGAAGCTAGTGACTCTGAGGTGCCGGACTCCGAACCTCCTACGCCCCCTCCAATCGAATCCGATTGGGCGCCGACCATGGAGTTCACCGCTGCGGACGTCTTTCAACACTCACCTTTCGGCGACATCCTGAATTCGCTAAAGTATCTCTCGTTATCAGGAGAGCCCTGGCCGAACTGTGGTCAGGACGGTTGGGATGCGGATGATGAAGAAATTCAAGGCCCACCCACCACCCACTTAGTAGCCACTGTCGACGATTTAACCGACATGCTAGACTTCGACTGCGAAGACATCGACGGTATGGACGACGATGCTGGAGACGACCAAGAACCAGCGCCTACTGGGCACTAGAAAGCCACCTCGTCATATGACATATACATGGTGGATATCCCAAAGGATGGGAATGGCGAGGGAACAGCGGAGGAAGACCCCTCCAAGAAACAGCCCAAGCGTCGGCGTCAGCGGCGCCGCTCTAAATCCCGCCACAGCAAGAATGGAGATTCCGGCACCGGAGATAATAATACCCCAGACAGTGCCGAAGACAACCCCCTCCAGCAAGATTCAGCGCAGGAGGACGGAGAAGCCAGCCCTCATGAGAGAGCGGCAGACGAAGAGGTAGAGGATGATAATTACATGCCTCCCTCCGGAGACGAGGCCAGCCTCGACGATGACAAATTTGTCGTGCCTGAGGATCCCATCGAACAAGAGCATTTTAAACGCAGACTTATGGCCACGACAAACAGCCTCAAGAAAAAGCAGCAACAGCTTAGAGCTGATCAAGATCTGCTAGCCGACAGATGGACTGAAGTCCTTGCGGCCGAAGAGCATGAGCTCGAACGTCCCTCCAAAAGCTACCCCAAACGCAAGTTGCTCCCCCGATTAGAGGAGGAGGCATATAAACCTCCATCACCAGCACACAATACGGCTGACCGACCACCTCGTGGCCGCGACAGAGAGGCCTCTAGGCCCTCCACTAGAACCGTACCCCGACATCGCTCGAAAAGCACAAGGCCACAGGGGAATGCTCCGGACTTGCGAGATATATTGGAGGATAAGGCAAGACAATCAAGATCGATCTATGGATCGCGTGCGTGCCCCATGATACGTGACGACAACCGTCGCGCCGGACACAGCAAGTCCGGCCGGGCCGAACACAGTAGACAAAGCTCGCTTGAGCTCCGTCGTGATATAGCCCAATACAGAGGCGCCGCACACCCACTATGCTTCACAGATGAAGTAATGGATCATCAAATCCCCGAAGGGTTTAAACCCATGAATATTGAATCCTATGATGGCACAACAGACCCCGTGGTTTGGATCAAAGACTATCTCCTTCATATCCACATGGCCCGCGGTGACGATCTTCACGCCATCAAATACCTCCCACTCAAGCTTAAAGGACCAGTCGGCATTGCCTTAACAGCTTGCCAGCAGAATCAATTGGGTGTTGGGAGGACCTGGAAGCCGCATTCCTTGATAACTTCCAGTGCATGTATGTGCGACCACCAGACGCTGACGACCTAAGCCACATAATTCAACAGCCAGACGAATCGGCCAGACAATTCTGGACACGGTTCTTAACTAAGAAAATTCAAATCGTCGACTGTCCGGATGCGGAGGCCCTCGCAGCCTTCAAACATAACATCCGTGACGAGTGGCTTGCCCGGCACCTGGGACAGGAAAAGCCGAAATCCATGGCAGCCCTCACATCACTCATGACCCGCTTCTGCGCGGGAGAGGACAGCTGGCTAGCCCGCAGCAACAACCTCAGCAAAAATTCTGGCAGTCTGGATACCAAGGACCGCAACGGAAGGTCGCGTCGCAACAAGAACAAACGCCGCATTAACGGCGACAATAATGAGGATACGGCAGTCAATGCCGGATTCAGAGGCTCCAAACCCGGTCAGCAGAAAAAGCCATTCAAAAGAACTACTCCAGGTCCGTCCAATTTGGACCGAATACTCGATCGCTCGTGCCAGATACATGGCACCCCCGAAAAGCCAGCCAACCACACCAACAGGGACTGTTGGGTATTCAAGCAGGCAGGTAAGCTAATTGCCGAAAACAATGGCAAGGGGCTGCATAGCGATAACGAAGAAGAGACCCGACCGCCAAACAATAGAGAACAGAAGGGTTTCCCCCCACAAGTGCGGACGGTGAACATGATATACGCAACCCACATACCCAAGAGGAAGCGGAAGCGTGCACTCAGGGACGTATACGCGATGGAGCCAGTCGCCCCGAAATTCAACCCATGGTCCTCCTGCCCGATCACTTTTGATCGAAGGGACCACCCCACAAGCATCCGCCATGGCGGATTCGCCGCATTGGTTTTAGACCCAATCATCGATGTATTTCACCTCACCAGAGTCCTGATGGACGGCGGCAACAGCCTAAACCTGCTTTATCAGGACATAGTGTGCAAGATGGGCATAGACCCCTCAAGGATTAAACCCACAAAGACGACCTTCAAAGGCGTCATACCAGGTGTAGAGGCCAATTGTACAGGCTCAGTTACACTGGAAGTGGTCTTCGGATCCCCGGATAACTTCCGAAGCGAGGAGTTAATCTTCGACATAGTTCCGTTCCGTAGCGGCTATCATGCTCTGCTCGGACGGACCGCGTTTGCAAAGTTCAACCCGGTGCCGCACTACGCATACCTCAAGCTCAAGATGCCAGGCCCTCGAGGAGTCATCACGGTCAATGGAAACACTGAACGCTCCCTTCGAACGGAGGAACATACAGCGGCTCTCGCGGCAGAAGTACAATGCAGCCTCTTAAGGCAATTCTCGAGTCCGGTCGTTAAGCGACCGGACACGGCTAAACGTGCCCGGAGTAACCCACAACAAGACCACCTAGCACGTTCCGAGCACGCGTAGCAATGCGGCCCCAACCCCAGCCCTCGCAAAATTGCAAGACCGGTCCTTCGCGTACATCATTACGCTCTGGAGATACCATGGGCATAGGGGGAGGGGCACGACCACGACAGGCCTAGAATGCGGCTTAACCACACCAGGGGCTCCCAAGTGTGTCATTCTTTTCTTATCTTTTTCTTTCTTACCCACAGGACTCCGTTCACCAGAGGCCCTGTCCGGCAGTAGACCGGCCGAACTCACGATGCAACAGCCAAGGGAGGAGAAAGGCTACGACGAATATTCAGGTGGTCTCCATTACGAGCATTAAATCTATTTTATACACCATTCCGCAGCCTACCCCTGGAGGGGGACATGTTTAATAGTCCCATCCCTTGCTTACCGCACTATTTGTATTGTTCTGCATTCATGGCAGTATTACTTAAATAAACAATGCAGCACCTTTTTGCTTATAATTGCATTCCTTTCTTATACATATGTTCATTTATGACATGTCGCATCCGTACACTTTGGTACGGCTAAATACACCAGGGGCTTAAGTTCCCCACATTATGGTGTGATAAGTCCGAACACTTTGACAAGTGAGGCACCCCGAACTTATAGCATTATATGCATCGGCTCCGAATCATGTCTTGGGTCAATAGTTGGGTTTGCCGGCTCCCATGTTTTGGTACCTTACGTTCCGTTGTATCGGCTAAGGTAGCACTGGGAGGACCACTGCGATTGCGCCCCAGTTGAGCTGGGCGAGCACCTCAGTGGAGAAAGCTAAAACTGACCGTCATGATAAGGCTAGAGCCGGTCGCTGTTCGAGAGGTTTTTTCGAGTCCCTAAAGACTTATGCCGCTTAGAGCGAGGAACCGGCTTTGTCTGGCCCAGGCGTGGATAGCACCCCGAATTCGGCCTTCCGAACACTAGGGGCTTCGCAGAAATTTAAAATTATAGAATTCTATGGCTAAGTGAGAGTGTTCAAGCATTATAAGTCCGGTTGCCTCGTTCGTTGTGTTGAGCGCCTCTCTAGATGGACCCAAATATGGGAACAAGAGTGCTCAAATTTATCCCGAACACCCCAGCACTCGTGGCATGGGGGCTAAAGCCGACGAGTTGCCATCTCTCAGATTTGATAAACAGCCGCACAGAAGGTAATATTTTAAATCAACAAGCGTTGCTTAGCGCATATGAACAAAATTTTCAGCGCACAGGATAACGAAATGCGAGTCTACTCAAATATTACATTTTTGGAGCACTCACCCGCAATAATGCGGGCACCCTTCAGGACACCCTTGTAATACATCTCGGGTGTGCGATACTCCTTGCCCGGCGGTGGCGCGTCCGTCACAAGCTTCTCAGCATCCATCTTGCCCCAGTGCACCTTAGCACGGGCAAGGGCCCGACGGGCACCTTCAATACAGGCAGATTGCTTGATAACCTCAACCCATGGACAAGCATCCACCAGTCACCGCACCAGGCTGAAGTAGCTCCCAGGCATGGCCTCCTTGGGCTACAGCCGAACTATGAGGCCCTTCATTGCCTGTTCGGCCACCTTGTGGAGCTCGACCAGCTGCTTCAGCTGGTCGCTAAGGGGCATTGGATGTCCGGCCTCAGCATACTGAGACCAGAAGACCTTCTTCGTCGGCTCCCCTCCTCGGCCCTGTAGAAAGCGGCAGCATCGGACACGCCACGGGGCAGATCTGCGAACGCTCCTGGAGAGCTCCGAATTCGGGTAAGTAACAGGTAATTCACATTCACATGCTTGCTTTGCATGAAAAATGCCTTACCCGCTGCTATTTTCTTCAACGCCTCGATTTCTTGAAGGGCCTTGTGGGCTTCGGCCTTAGCGGCTTTGGCACTCTCAAGAGCCGATGCAAGCTCGGACTCTCGAGTCTTCGAGTCGCGCTCCAAACTCTCATGCTTTTCCACGAGATCCTGGAGCTCTTGCTGTACCTCCGCCACCCGCGCCTCCTGCTTCTCTCGCCCAGCACGCTCCATGGTCGCATTACATTCGGCCGTGGACACTGCCCCCTTCAGGGTCGCCACCTCGTTCGTGGCCCCTGAAGTACCCACGTTATCCTTGTCATTTCTCTTGCAACCAAATCCTTTTCTGTAAGGTACAACTTTAATAAGGTGTTACTCACCTTCCTTGTCCTCGAGCTGCTTCTTGGCACGGCCGAGCTCGTTCTCGGACCACTCGAGGCTTTGCTTCAAAGCATCAACCTCCACAGTCAGTGTGGCAGAGGTCAGCATCGCAGCCTACAATCCCATATTGACATATTTTTTAAGACTCCTGCGTATATCTTTTTAGATCCTCAGTCTGGCTTTTCTTTCCGAACACCGAATCGAGCATCAGGGGCTACTATCTATGCGGTACTATTTTACATATATTAATATTCTTACCTCAAAGCCTGTTAGAAGGTTGCTGCAGGCTTCGATCAGCCCGCTTTTGGCGAGCTGAACCTTCTGAATCACCGCACTCATGACAGTGCGGTGTTCCTCCTTGATGGAAGCGCCGTTGAGCGCCTCCAGCAAGTTATCCGGCGCCTCCAGTTGGACGGAGGCTGCTGGCGTCACGGTCTTGCCCTTCTTACGAAGGGGCCGCCTGCCGGACTCCGAAACCACTGCAGGTTCCGGTGCGGAGTCCGATACGAAGTCCGGGAGGTTGCCCTGTGGCACCTCCGGGGCCTCCTCCTCCGGGTGGGTCCCTCTCTGGGATCCCACCTCGGCGTCATTGGCGTCATAGGGGGTGGAGGCGGTTGGAAGTGAAGTACTTTCACATCCGACGTACCCAAGGACCCGCTCGACGAAGCGGGAAGATCGTCCTTGGGCGGACTGCAGGGTTGTATGCGGCATTAGAAAGACATCATGTGGCGAAAAGAAAAATCATGAAGTTATTCGGAAGTCCGGATACTTACGATCTCGCCAGGGGCTTGGCCCTTGAAGGCCAATCCTCGTCGTCGTCACCGGCATTGGCGGAACAGTCCGGGGGAAGAGTCCTTCCCTTCTTGGACCCTTCGGCCTCCCCCATTGGGGAGGCCTTCCTTTTCTTCCCTCCCCCCGCTGGGGGAGAGGCCTCTTTCTTCTCCTCCTCGTCCTCGTGGGAGGAGTCCGCCTCGGAGTCATCGGACGATGAGTCCGATAACACCTGAAAACGGGAACTCTTTTGAGTGCCCGTGGCCTTCTTCTTGGCCTTCTTCTCCGGCACCACGTGGGGTGCCGGAACCAGCAGCCCCGTTAAGCGGGCGTCCGCTGGGTCTTCTGGCAAAGGGGTCGGACAGTTCGTCCGCTCGGCCTTCTTCAGTCAGTCCTGTCAAAGGAGAGGGAGTTTAGATCCCGCATAGAGTCAAACTATGGAAAACAAGTGTCCCGTAAAGGGTAGAATCGCTTAACTCGCTAGCCTGGCGCTGCGAGCTGAATCCGTGATCTTTGGTAGCGGATGCGGGAGCCTCGGCGCCCTTAAATAGCACCTTCCAGGCATCTCCGTATGTAGTGTCGAAGAGCCTGCTCAAGGTTCGGTGATGGGCCGGATCAAACTCCCACAATTGGAAGGCCCGTTGTTGGCACGAGAGAATCCGGCGGATGAGCATGACCTGGACTACGTTGACAAGCTTGAGCTTCTTGTTCACTAGATTTTGGACGCAGGCTTGGAGTCCAGTCAGCTCCTCCGAATCGCCCCAGGTCAGGCCACTCTCTTTCCAAGAGGTGAGCCGTGTGGGGATGCCAGATCTGAATTCGGGGGCCGCTGCCCATTTAGGGTCGTGCGACTCGGTGATGTAGAACCACCCCGATTGCCACCCCTTGATGGTTTCCACGAAGGCGCCCTCAAGCCAAGTAACGTTGGGCATCTTGCCCACCATGGCGCCTCCGCACTCCGCTTGGTTGCCCTTCACTACCTTCGGCTTGACATTGAAGGTCTTGAGCCACAAGCCGAAGTGGGGCTAGATGCAGAGGAAGGCCTCACACACGACGATAAAGGCCGAGATGTTGAGGATGAAATTCGGGGCCAGATCATGGAAATCCAGGCCGTAGTAGAACATGATCCCCCGGACAAAGGGGTGAAGTGGGAAGCCCAGTCCGCGGAGGAAATGGGGAAGGAATACCACCTCTCATGGGGCTCGGGGGTGGGGATGAGCTGCCCCTCGTCGGGGAGCCGGTGCGCGATGTCGCTGGACAGATATCCGGCGCTGCGCAGCTTCTTGATGTGCCCCTCCGTAACGGAGGAGGCCATCCACTTGCCTCCCGCTCCGGACATAGTTGGAGAAGGTTGAGGTGAGATGTGCGGACTTGGGTGCTGGAGCTCGAGTGCGCGGAGATGGATAAGCAAAGGAGGAAGAAGGCGCAGGTAAAAAGGTGGATCCTTATCCCCTTATATATGGGCGGACGAAACTATGCGTCCCCACCGGCCTGGTAAAACTCGCTTTGCTCCCAAGCGCCGCAATCAATGGCGCGGTTGGGTTACCCGCGTCCGTATTGATGGGAATCCCGGAATAAGGGGAACATGATCTCTGCTTCGACAAGGCGTGCCAAGGAAACCGCTTCGCTAAATGCCTGAGGTGGTATAACAATGATTCAAGTAAAGGCTTGGTTGTGGTGTGACGTCACGCCACGAAATATGTCAGCAGATTGAACTTGTGTAAATACTATTCTCTCTACGGTGGAATGTGGAATTTATTTTGCAGAGCCGGACACTATCCTGGTGTTCACAATCTTCTAAAAATTATTCGGAGGAGGAACCCACCTTGCAATGCCGAAGACAATATGCGCGCCGGACTCGTCGTCGTTGAAGCCTGGTTCAGGGGCTACTGAGGGAGTCCTGGACTAGGGGGTGTCCGGATAGCCGAACTATCATCATCGGTCAGACTCCAAGACTATGAAGATACAAGATTGAAGACTTCGTCCCGTGTCCGGATGGGACTTTCCTTGGCGTGGAAGGCAAGCTTGGCGATACGGATATGTAGATCTCCTACCATTGTAACCGACTCTGTGTAACCCTAGCCCTCTCCGGTGTCTATATAAACCGGATGGTTTTAGTCCATAGGACGAACAACAATCATACCATAGGCTAGCTTCTAGGGTTTAGCCTCCCTGATCTTGTGGTAGATCTACTCTTGTAATACCCACATCATCAATATTAATCAAGCAGGACGTAGGGTTTTACCTCCATCAAGAGGGCCCGAACCTGGGTAAAACATCGTGTCCCTTGTCTCCTATTACCATCCGCCTAGACGCACAGTTTGGGACCCCCTACCCGAGATCCGCCGGTTTTGGCACCGACAGGACCCTCAACAACAGTCACATCAGTAGGCGGAGAGAACCTTATTCCATCATCAAAGAGCTGCCTCGTCCTTGCCTCTCTGAGTAGGATACAAACCCTAATAAAACTAAAAACATGAAAAAACGAAGCCCTCCCATTGGCACGAGTGGGGATCCACAGCGCCTCCATGGCCCTAAGGCCACAGAGGACGCCGCAGACCGGTGGCGGCTCCTATGGGAGGCATAAGAAACCCGAGCTCCGGTGGCGGCTACGTTTAGGAGGTGGCCAGGTTGTGTGCGTATTTCGGCGTACGAGAATGACGGGGATATGTTAAGCACATCAAATAGATCTTAGTTTGTAACATATTCTTAGTTGAATCATTATCTATACATATACATAATTGAAATACATTTTTTAATCAAAATATATTGCAGGTGAAGTGGATTTCAATTGCTTTTCAATGGTTGCGGGCTATGTTTTCCTATACGTGCACAAAATTACATGCATTATATTTATACATGTAAGTAGGAAAATTTGAAATGCCCGTGGCAACGCACGAGCGTTCTACTAGTAACTAATTAATTATTCGGCCGCCTTAATAACCTAGGATACTAAGATAACCACGTAACTAGTACTAGACCAAAGACTTGACTCACGTATACTGCACCTATACCAAACCGAATCAAACTTGACTCGTATATTTCCTACCACAACATGTGTACAACACATGGAGTTCTAAATGTTGGCTTAACTTCATCCGGTGCAACAAGCTCAATAGGGATTCTTCCAACACAAATAATCTGCTTCTTGTTTGCATGATCAGATGAGCATGTAGTTGTTTTAGAACTCTCAGCTATGACACGGATGCGCACATCATCCCATCCTCCTTGGAACGAAGCCATCCTCGGCTGTGTGGTGGTTTTAGAGACCTTCTTCTTTACTGAAATAATATCATCCTCCTTAATAGCATTAGCAAACACTGGTTGTAGCAAATATTGTCTTCCGGCATTTCAAAATGAATAAGTGTTGGACCTTCCATCATGTGTGGCGTGATGATCATATTGCCAAGGTCTCCCCAGCAACAAGTGACATGCATCCATCGGCAAAACATCACAAATCACTATGTCGGTATAGTCACCAACGAAAAAAATTGAGACACACCTTCTGAGTAATTTTTAGTCTGCCGGACTGATATAACCACTCGATGCAGTGTGGCTATGGGTGCTTCCATGCAGGTAACCCCAAAGCTTCCAAAAATCCCTTGCTGACCGCATTGGTGTAGCTTACTCCATCTATGATCAACTTACAATTGGTGTTGTTGATTTGGCATTGAGTTTGAAAAATATTCCAACATTGGCCCTTATCCTCAATGCAATACTCTTGCACTCGCTGCACCATCAAAGACGGATATGATTCGGTAGCTTCAAAACTAGCAGTCACCTTTTCAGCATCTTCAAATTTTTCACTAGAAGTGTCGGAAATTGCCTCTTCATCACTCGCAGATGCATAGCCATCTCTTGTGAGCGATACTCTTTTCTCATTAGGACATTCATGCCTCATATGGCCCCTTCCTCCACACTTGAAACACTCTATGCCACTAGTACGTGTGGTCGACTGCACACTAGAATTAACCCTCGACAGTCCTGAGCTTGGAGCATCCTTTTGCACAGAACCATGAGAGCGATTTGATGTTGTCGCCCTGGAGCTAGGACTGACATCCTCACTGTTATGCTGCAAGCGTAGCCATGTGTTCAAAGTGGTACTGGGAACTGTGCTGACTTGGCGTCGCTTAATTTGTTGTTCCGCACGCACATCTTGGTGCACAAGATCTTGTATGTTGTAGTAGACCACCATCTCAACACGATCCTGCACCTCAAAATTTAGCCCATTAAAGAAACGTGCCATAGTCTCCTCCGGATCCTCCGTTGTCCGTGTATGCATCATAAGCAATTCTATCTCCTTGTAATATTCATCTACACTGATATTACCTTGAGAGAGCCGCTGCAACTTGCTGTACATATCTCTTCTATAGTGCTCAGGAAAAAAAGTCGCCTCATGAATTCTTTCATCCCTCGCCAAGTCGTCGGACAATGTCGCGACCGGCAAATTTGATTCCACCAAATTAGCGCGTAACCGGTGAACTCAATTCCAACAAGTTGAACTTTCTTCTCCTTGCTATAATGATGGGTGTCAAAAATCTAATCAACACGCATTTCCCACTCCAAATAGCCTTCTGGTTCGCACTTGCCAGAGAACGAAGGTATTGAAATTTTTATGCGCCCAATTCCATCATCCAAAGGCACATGCACACCTTGACTAACTCGGTCATGCACTCCGCCACGAACGGAAGTTTCAGGACGAGTCTCATAGTGTCGTGGTCTTGGCACGTACCCCACCTGGACAACGCCATCATCGAGACCATCATCTCCAGCATGAGGTTGTGCCGCCAAATGGCGATCATGCACGCTGGCATGTCCGTCGCGAGCCGGTGGTGCATAATGCAGTGGAGCAGCCGGAACAGCCTGTGGTAGTGCAGAATTCGTCGTTGGCATATTGATGATGTCTGCTAAACCATCAAACTGAGTGATCAGGACATCTATCATTTTGCCAAGCGCATCATGACATTGCTT
The DNA here is from genome assembly GCF_018294505.1 of Triticum aestivum. Classification (NCBI taxonomy): domain Eukaryota; kingdom Viridiplantae; phylum Streptophyta; class Magnoliopsida; order Poales; family Poaceae; genus Triticum; species Triticum aestivum. The sequence continues at coordinate 588,948,007 of NC_057813.1, read as the reverse complement.
GATCTAATTGCATGTATGGTCAAAACCATCCCGAATATTTTGAGGAATATTATTCGCATACACTGGACGTACAACTTCCTCAGAATCAGCAGCTGCATCGCCATCCTTGTTGATCGAGGTTGACATCTTGATCAACGCAGTACCGTGAACAACCTTTGCTCTGAATACCACTTGATGTAACACGGAACTAGCGAGACACTAATTTGCGCGTGTCGCGGGCTGATCTTTCATAGTACTGTAGTCTTCACAGAGTAGCAGGACAATCTATGATAACTAGAAAAATACCGTACTCAAAGTAAATGATCAGGTAAAAGAGATTTCAACCCTTGCTATTATCTAACAAGAACAAAAACCAATCTGCGGCAAGATCACCAGCCTCAACGCAGCAGTAGTCGATCCCTCAAAAGGTCGCAAAAACGCAGTACATGGTGTCCCCCGACTAGGAACTTTTTTGGTTTATTTCAATCTCATAAGAACAAAAACTTCCCACTCGATACACGGCTGGAGCCTTCCTGTTATATAGGCGACACCAGTCTGACCAAACCGACTAAAGCACCCAAGATAGATACAGACTCTATCCCCTATTCAAACTAACCAAGGATTTTAACTAATTAATTATCCGGCTGCCTTAATCACCTAGGAGACTAAGATAACCACGTAACAAGTACTAGACCAAAGACTTAACTCACGTATACTGCACCTATACCAAACCGACTCGTATATTTCCTACCACAACGTGTGTACACCACATGGAGTTCTAAATGTTGGCTTAACTTCATCCAGTGCAACAAGCTCAATAGGGATTCTTCCAACACAAATAATCTGCTTCTTGTTTGCATGATTAGATGAGCATGTAGTTGTTTTGGAACTCTCAGCTATGACACGGATGCCCACATCAATATGAATGTATCTGGCAGTGTATCAGGATATGCGATGATCTAGTGTAACAAGGATATCAAAAAACCAGACAAGTCATGGAAATATCATGTTGGATGTCTTACGATCATGCAAAGCAATATGACAATGAATGCTCAAGTCATCAAAACGAAAGTGGTGGAAGTTGCAGGGCAATATATCTTGGAATGGCTATGGAAATGTCATAATAGGTAGGTATGATGGTTGTTTTGAGGAAGATATAATAAGGCTTATGTGTGATAGAGCGTGGCATATCACGGGGTTTGGATGCACCTACGAAGTTTGCACTGACTCTTGAGGTGAGAAAGGGCAATGCACAGTACCATAGAGGCTAGCAGATTGAGGAAAGGTAAGAGTGTGTATAATCTATGGACTCACATTAGTCATAAAGAACTTACATACTTATTGCGAAAGTTAATTAGCCCTCGAAGCAAAGTACTACTACGCATGCCCCTAGGGGGATACATTGGTAGGAAAAGACCATCGCTCGTCCCCGACCGCCACTCATAAGGAAGACAATCAATAATAAATCATTCTCCAACTTCATAGCATAATGAGAGACTATATGTGCATGCTTCGGGAATCACAAACCTTAACACCAATATTCCTACTAAACACAACCATTTACTAGTACCTGCCACATATTATCATCTCTATATCGCAAAACTATTGTAAGGAATCAAACACATCATATTCAGTGATCCACAAGTTTTATGTAGGATTTCAGGACTAACCATGCAAACGACCAATTCTTGTTGACTCTCTAAATAGATATAAGTGAAGCATGAGAGTTTAATTCTTTCTACAAAAGACCATGCAGTAATAAATTAAGTGAAGCAAAAGAGCATTCTACAAATAACGGTTTTCTATGTGAAGAGAAACCGGCAATCCAAACTTCAAATGATATAAGTGAAGCACATGAAGCATTCTATAAAGACATACTCAAAAGATATAAGTGAAGTGCAATGAGCATTCTAAAAATCAACCATGGACTATCTCATACTAGCATGGTGCATAAAACAAAATGAAAAATAAACACAAAAGACGCTCCAAGATTTACGCATATCATATGAACGAAACAAAAACTGAAACATACTGATACTTGTTGAAGAAAGATGGGATGCCTTCTGGGGCATCCCCAAGCTTAGAGGCTTAAGTCTCCTTGGATATTTACTTGGGGTGCCTTGGGCATCCCCAAGCTTGAACTTTTGCCTCTCCTCCTTCTTCTCATATCGAGACCTCCTCGATCTTTCAACACTTCACCCATACAAAACTTAACAGAAAACTCGGTGAGATCCGTTAGTATAATAAGGCAAACCGCTACTTTAAGTATGTCGGCGTTCTGGGAACGGGGGTCCCCAGACTTGCCTGCCTGTGGCCTGTGGCGTGGCTCAAGGGGCGGCCCAGCATGGCCCATCTTCATCAGCACGAGCTCAAGACCCTCGCGAGGGGCCAAGCCTCGCGGGGCGGACGACAAGAGGCTTCCTCAGGCACGGCCTCATCAGGCTGGCTCGCGAGGAGGCAGAGAGATCGAGGCGGGGTACCTCACGAGGTGCCCATGACACAAGCCATGACGACCAAGGGCGCCAGGCGGGCGCCAGCCCGCGCAGTGTCCTTCTTTCCTCTTTGGTGCAAAGGGAGCAAGCGCAGGCGAGAGCATCAAGCAAAGGCATCCATTTCAGTGCAACAAGACCAAGACCAGCAGAACGGCCAGATGGAGGTCATCGTGGAGCCCAAGCCGGCGTCATCACCAGAGCCTTTAGCAGGCGAGGACCAACTTTAGTCAGGATAAGTGTACTAGATGTTCCCCTTCAAAATGGCCAATTGTTGGCGCCCTTCCCGCTTAATATTTGGGAGGAGGCCCAGGGCCTTTGCCTATAAATAGGACTAGCCACCACAAGATAGAGGGAGATGGGATCCTCACCAGGAAACCAGTAGAGAGAGCGACTGGACTCCCCCCAGTAGTTCATCGCACCAGCCAAGGACAGACCCTCGCAAGGCTGTTCTCCCTTGTATTGTTCATCATCAGCCCAAGAGGCAATCCACCACACCACACATTGGAGTAGGGTATTACACCAGTGGTGGCCCGAACCAGTATAAACTATATGTCTCTTGTGTTGTTCCTTTGATTGCTTAGTTCATAGCGAGGCGGTGAGTTGTAGGTAGGTAGAAGGCTAGATCTCCGCGCGCACCCCAGAGTTCGAACCTAGAGGGTCTGCCGAAACCCGAAATCCGATATTTGGCGCGCCAGGTAGGGGTGCGCTGGAATTCGCCTTCCGCCGCCCTGTTCTTCACCGACCATCGCGTCCATGTCAGACGCTCGTCGGGCCCGCGCCGAGCACCGAGCCGCTCTCGCTTCCCGCATCGCCCAGACGGCCCCCGTCGGCGGCCACCCCCATCGTTCCCCGTCGCCTGCCGTCAACACCGCCACCGGCCCGGCGGGGAACGAGCAGCAAGCATCGTCCCAGCATCCATCCATGAGGTGAGACGGCCGCACTGCCACTCCCTCGCTCGCCCCGGATGGCTCTTCGTCCCGCGCACCACGCGCGGCCATGGAGGCTCGAGCTGCGCTCATCGCGGCAAACGAGCTCCTGCGCTACCGCCTAGTCGACGACGTCTATGAAGAGTGGCTCAACCGCGTCGCCGAGCTCGTCCACGCCACAGGGGGCTCCCCCGCGCCATCCTTCTCGCTGCACCGCGCCCCGCCCTGCACGGGCAATGAAGCTCCGGGGGCGCCTCAGCCGCCTCCTCCTCAAGAAGGCACCCTGGCCCCAAGGCGTGTGGCCCCTAGACGAAACCCACCCCGTCCGGCGCCAGCGTAGCAAGAGCGGAGCTGCCAAGAGGTTCCTCGCCCCCAAGAAGCTGCCCGAGTGCTCCCTGCACCGGTCCGTCACGACCACGCTCCTGTCCCAGCGCGCCAAGACCCCACGCTGCTCCCAGCTGCAGCGCATGGGGGCCCGCAAGACCAAGCTCCCCGTCACCAGAGGCCTCCCGTGGCCACGGCAGGATGTCGCGCCTACACCGCCGGGCTGCGCGGTGTCGTGTGGCCCCGCAAGTTCAAGCCAGACCTGCCTCCTCGCTACGACGGCACCGCCGACCCTGCGGAGTTCCTCCAGCTCTACGAGCTGGGCATCGAAGCCTCCAACGGGGACGAGAAAGTCATGGCGAACTGTTTCCCATGGCACTCAAGGACGGGGCCCGCACCTGGCTCCTGAACCTGGCACCAGGCACGATCTCCTCCTCGGACGAGATGCGCACCCGTTTCATCGCCAACTTCCAAGGTACTCGCGACCGGCCACCTGCCATGAGCGACATGCGCCGCATCAAGCAGCAACCAGGGGAGACCCTGCAGAAGTACATCCAGCGCTTCAACAACGCACGTCTCAAGATTCCCAAGATGACCGAGGAGGCCATCATCTCAGCCTTCTCCGACGGCGTGTGTGACATCAAGATGAAGGAGGAACTGGCAATGCATGAAGATCTGTGCACTTCCTTGGAGCTGTTCAACTTGGCAACCAAGTGCGCCAGGGCTGAGGAAGGGCGCCTTTCCCTCCTCGAGCTGCCAGCCACCGACCCAGAAGAGAAGAAATCCAAGGCCAAGGACGTGAAGCGCAAGGGGGCTGCCATGCTCACGGCAGAACCAGACACCAAGCATGGCAGAGATCAGCCCGAGTCTTTCAAGGGCAGCCGGTACTGTGTGTACCATGACCTCCACACCCACAACACCAACGAATGCAAAGAGCTCCGAGCCATGCGAGAAGGAAGGGTCGGCCGACGTCCTGACCGCAACGATCGCGGCTATGGCCGAGGGGGAGGAAGGAACACAGGACGCTGGGAAGACCGCGACCCTCGCCAAGGGTGGCGCGACCAACCTCGCGAGGATCGCTGGCAGGATCAGCCTCGCGAGGGAGACTGGAGGGATCGGCCTCGCGAGGATCGCCCGCAAGGAAATGCAGGCCTCCCTCCATTGCCGCCGCAGCCAAGGAGAAATGAGGACCATCATCAGGACGAGGGGGCTGGGGGCTTACAGGAGCCGCGCGCGATCGCCTGCATCCTGGGCAGAGCTCAAGCCCCAGCCTCTCAACGCATCTTCAAGCAGTTCGCCTGCGATGTGAATGCAGTCCTCCCTAAGCTTGAAGCCACGCACCCCCTCAGGTGGTCAGCGTGCGCCATCACGTTCAGCTCAGTGGATCAGCTCAAGTGCGCGGCCACAGCCAGAGTCCTCCCAATGCTTTGCTCCCCAGTCATCAGCAATGTGCAAGTCACCAGGACCCTCATTGATGGCGGGATGTTCAACAATCTCCAAGTGCCTTACGATCAGCTCCAGCCAACCAGGCCCATCTCCGGAGTCACCGACGGCTCCACGGTTCCAATTGGGCAGGTCCGCCTCCCTGTCACCTTCGGGGCGCGCGACAACTACCGCACCAAGCTCATTGACTTCGACGTCGCCCACATTTGCCTGCCGTACAACGCCATCCTCAGCTACCCAGCTCTCGCCAAGTTCATGGCCGTGACTCATCACGGCTACAACATCCTCAAAATGCCAGGAAGCGGTGGAGTCATCATGGTGCCTTATGAAGAAATAGACGCGGTGTGTTCCCTGGAACGAGCTTTTCAGGCTGCATCACTTGAAGACCCAGATTGCGGGAGCGGGAGGCTCCCTGAGACCGCCCACAAGAAGAAGAAGACATCGCCAGGCCCGACCCCTAAGGAGGCAGGCCCCTCAGGGTCTACGCCTGCTCAGGGGGTACCTCCTTCTGTCGCATAAGGAGGCGCGCCCGGCGCCCTCCTCAAGCAGGGCTCGGGGGCTCCCACCTAGAGGGCCACCGACCTTGCTAAGGTCACGAGGGAGGCGCTTGGGCACCACTTGGAGGCGTGTTTCAGAACATATTTCCCTCAGGAAGGAGCAAAGCAAGGAGGGCCAAACCCTTAGGAGTTCATCAGTCAGATCACACAGGAGTTGCAGGAGTCAAGAATCATGAGTGGCAACTGCCGCTTACCCGCTGCAGCTCCCCATCCAGGTGAGGATGGCGGGCTACGCGTCTGCATCGACATCCCAGGGCTCAACGGAGTCGCCTCTCAGGAGCGCTTCTGGCCCTCACGTGTGGGGCGCTGCGGAGGCCCACGCCACAGCTACGTTTGCATGCCCTACGGCTTGCCGAACGCGGCCGCGGTGCACCAGCGCCTCATGAGGAGCATCATGGAGGCTCAGGAGGCCAGGCGTTCTGCAGTCCTGGCGGAGATGGAGACGGTTCGCGAAGAGCCACCAGCGCCTCCGGAGCCTCCCGAGGCTCCTGGGCCTGGGGGCTCGTGAAGATCGGCTCCCGCAGCCCGCTACGTCTACTACTTCAACACCCCTTCGTCGTCAACACTATCAGGTGACATCTTTCAAGTTTCGTTTCCAGCTGGGAGCACCCTCAGGGCTGCATCATTCCTAGGCCGCGTGGGTCCGTCCCTGCGGCATGTATCCCTTTTGCTCGTGGTCTTAGCTTACTCTGTTGGGGGCGCCCCTCGGGCTGCATCATCCCCAAGTTGCTCGGGTCAGACCCGGCGACGTGTATCCCTCTTGCATTTATTTTTGGGCCATGCATTCGACCCATCATGCTTGTTATTTGGTGCCTGTCTGTGGCACCTCTTCTTCCTTGATGTCGGAAGCTTGCGCGTTAAAGGGGGGGTGCCTGAGCATCGCGACTCAGGGCTCTTACCGGGTCTCCAGCCCTCACCCTCTGGCTTTGCCCACGGCATCGTGCCCCGGCAAACCAGTGACGGCTGAGACCAGCTCGAGGGCCGGGACCCGAGGACGTAGAGCATCGACATCTAACCAAGCTTGCGCGTTAAAGGGGGGGTGCCTAAGCATCGCGACTCAGGGCTCTTACCGGCTCTCCAGCCCTCACCCTCTGGCTTTGCCCACGGCATCGCGCCCCGGCAAACCAGCGACGGCTGAGACCAGCTCGAGGGCCGGGACCCGAGGACGTAGAGCGTCGACATCTAACCAAGCTTGCACGTTAAAGGGGGGGTACCTAAGCATCTCGACTTAGGGCTCCTACCAGCTCTCCAGCCCTCACCCTCTGGCTTTGCCCACGGCATCGTGCCCCGGCAAACCAGCAACGGCTGAGACCAGCTCGAGGGCCGGGACCCAAGGACGTAGAGCATCGGCATCTGGCCAAATTTGCAGGAACACATCATAAGTTAAGGCCTAGTGCCAGGCGCAACCCGCCTTGAGGTAGGGCCCCGTGAGTCCCGCGCTGGCTCACGGGTGCCCAGATACACCTCCTCATGCCCTACCGTGCCGGCCACGTGTCAGGGTGGGGCTGTATACGCCCCGGGGGCTCCTCTCGGAGGGGAGCCCCCTCCCACGCACCAGTGGAAGCACCATGCTCCGCGCTGGCTAACGACACTGCCGAGGAGCGGCTATGCCCGTACACATACGGAAGCGCTATGCTCTGCGCTGGTGATAAACAACTGAGGGTGGCCCTTGGCCGCATCAACCTTAGGGAGCCCAGAGCTCAGTGTCTGGTCTCATCACAACGCCTCCCCTCGGGAGTGCCGCGCGAGGGGGCTGGGCACGGGGGCTGCACCTGGGTCACGCCCAGACGTACGCCACCCAGCCAGGCCCCTCGGGCCTGGTTCGTCGTGTGTCTCTCCCCGAGCGAAGCTAAGGTACGAAGGCCATTTGAGCGTCAAGGGGGGCTCCTGAGCATCGCGACTCAGGAGCCTAACTGGTCACGTAGCCCCTCACTCCTTAGTTCCGAAAGGCTAACGGTGGTTGAGGTATGCGCGGGGCCGGGCTCTGCAGACGTAGAATGGTAGATTCACCCACACATCTCACCTCCCTACTTGTTGTTCGTGCGCCAAGGGGGACTCCTGAGCATCGCGACTCAGGAGCCTAACTTGTCACGTAGCCCCTCACTCCTTGGTCCCGTCCTGGTTTCCGGTCGGGGCTAACAGCGGCTGAGGTATGCGCGGGGTCAGGCTCTACCGGCGTAGAACATAAGCAAGTAGGAAGAGCGCAAATTTCAAGGAATTCAAAAGCAAATATTACAGTCCATAACTGTTATCACGACACCAAACACAAGTTTAAATGCCTCCCCAAGGCATGATGCATGTTGCAGAAGCTGAAAGCAAGACAGGAGCCACGACGGAGTCATTTGTTGGCGGCGGAGCTGCGCGAAGCGGGTTCGCCTCATGGAGCCGCAGGACCGGCAGCGCCTCGCTTCGGCTTGGTGCTGAAGGCCCGGAACTTCGACAGCAGAGCCTCCGCATGACCCTTCACGGCCTCAGCAGCGGCAGCGGCAAGCTCACCGCTCACTGGCTCCAGCAGGCTGTCGAGGTCAACGTTGGGGTCGCGAAGGAAGACGTGGGTAAGGACCCGCGTCAGCGCTACAGAAGACAGGACGCGCGCCTCGGCCTTAGCCGTAGGGCCAAGGCCAAGGGTGACATCTTCAAGAGCACGGACCATGAAGGGGAGCAGCTTGGTGGGGCCATCCTCGGTGCCGGCCAGCGGGCTTTCCAGGCCGTTGTCGTAGAGCGACTTTAACAGGGCGCGAACCTTCACCTTCGTCTCCGTGAAGGCCTCGCGGTCCTCGGCAAGGATCCGCGCCTTGCCGTCCAGCTCGGCCTTCCACGCCTCCAACTCCTGCTCCAGTGCGCCCAGGCGGTCACGGTGCTTGTTAAGCTTGGCATCTCGGTCCTTCATGGCCGCCTCGCGAGCCTTCAGGTCTTCCTCCTTCTCTTGGCGGATGCGGACCTCCTCGGCAAGCTGGTCCCGCAGGCCCTCCAGTTTGCTCTCCAGCGCCTTGCAGCGACCTTGGGCATTAGCCGTCTCTCCCAAGGTAGCGTCTCGAGCAGCCTTAGCCCCGAGGATGACCTGCTTCTCCTCATCGCAGGCCGTCGAGGCCTGAACCAACGCCGCTCGAATCGAAGCATCAGAGCGAATCCAGCCAGAAGCCAGCTCCAAGCGCCCGGCCACCAAGCGAGGGTCGGCGCCCAGAAGATCCTGCCGCAGTCGGCCCAGTTCGGCAGTGGCGCGGTCCAGGATGGTGAAAGGAGTCGGAGAGACAGCAGTTGGTGGAGTAGGAGGAGAGGGCGGCAGCATAACCACAGCATCCTGAGGCAGGACCTGCTGCACCCCAACAGCTGTGGCGATGGCATCAGGCAAGGATACTTCAGGAGTCGCTTGGGCCATGGAGGCTAAGCTCGCCCCAGCCAGCTCCACCAGGCCTCGTCAGGACGACCGGGCAGGAGAGGCCTGTGCCTTGCAGCCACCTCCTTTCGTGGGCAGAGGCGCTGCCCCGGATGGAGCCTCAGGAGCCCCCTTCAGTTTCTTTGCCGCAGGCGCCAGCCTAGCCAAGAGATACAGACATCAAGCCTCAACGACAAAGCAAGGAATAAAACAAGAATCAAGCACTTACTGGTCGCCGCTCGCGAGCTTGAGCAACCTCCGACCATACTTGAAGCCCGAGAGCCAGCTGCTAGGATCAGCCTCGAGAGGCTCGGAAGCAGGAGGCCCGTCTGAGGATCGCCTCGGAGCCGGGGCAGACCCGAGGGGGGCCAGCCCAGACCTGGCCTTCTTCGAGATCGGGGGCAAGCTTCCGCCGCCCCGCTCGTCATCATCCTCGTCGTCACTCGGCGGGAGGCAGAGAGCGCGGGGCCTGCGCCGGGGGAGAGGCGCTCTTGACTCCCCGTCGGTAGCCTCGGAGTCAGGCTCCCCTTCCCGCTCCTCTTCTTCCTCCTCTTCGCTGGAGTCGCCGGAGGACACGTCCACCGTCGCCTGGGCCGCCGGGTCCTTGGGAGCCTCCGTGGGCACGGTCCCGTCCCCATTGAAGACGGGCATGGAGTCCACCACCTTCTCCCAATCATCTCGAAGAAACAGGGGCACAGGGGCGCCCTCCAGCCTCGCCACGTCTCCTCCGACCAGAGATTGGAGGACCGCGGCCAGGTCTTCGTCGGCCAAGACTGCGGGGCTCAGGTGGGGCCTCCACAGCGGAAGCGAGTACTTATGAAGCGGGGCCACCTGGTGCTCCAGGAACTCCCTCAGGAGCGACGCACTAGTCAGCTTCACCACCGACATGTTGCCCGGCCTCAGATCTGCGTCCATCTTCTCCAACACCGGCTTCGCGCGGGGGTCCACGAGTTCCGCGCGAGACCAATCATCGGAGCTCGTGGGCTGCCCCGTGGGCAGAATCAGCCGAGGGTGGATGCGCCTAGCATCTACCATGACCCATTTGCTCCTAAAGCCCTCAATCCTCTTCCCGGGCTTCGAGATGGCGTTGGAGCCGCCATACGCGACAAAGCTCGCGCACGCGAAGATGGCACCACGAGAGGGCCGGAGGGAGAAGTACTGGCGCAGCAAGGCCACTGAGGGCTGCACTCCGACGTGAGCCTCACAATAGTAGGCGAAGATCGCCAGAATAAGAACAAAGTTGGGGTGGAGATGCAGAGCTTGCAGGTTGTAATGGCGGAGGATAGAAAGGAAAAACTCTTAAAAGGGAGGCACCAGACCGGCAGCAATGGCGCTTACGAAGAGCGGATAGAAGGTGCTCCCTCGGGCCTCAGGAAGGGCGGAGCCGGCCTTGAACACCTTCGCCCCGTCGATGCCTTGCGCCGCCACCATCTGGCGCATCTGGGCAAGGCTCGCCTCTGACACGTTTGGCGAGTCCAAGGCGGGCGAGTACCAAGATTCAGCCGGGGTCTGGCGAGGCGCCATGTCTTGCTAGAGCGCGCGGTCAAGGTAGATCTGAAGATTTCGGAGGCGGGAAGGGAGAGCACAAGAAAGGGGATCTGGGCAATGACCGGAGGAAGCAAGGGAAGCAAAGCCTAGGCAGATGCCGCTCTTTTGTCGATTCACGCAGTTGCGGAGCCGCCCACGTCCAATCAACCACCACGCGGCGCCCGAGGCCGCAGGCTATTAGGGCCCGCGGCGCTTCGCACTTGCCCCTTCACCTCTCTACCCAGCCAAGTCCGGGCGCGCCTTGGGCCATGGGGCTACTATCGGCGTTCTGGGAACGGGGGTCCCCAGACTTGCCTGCCTGCGGCCTGCGGCGTGGGTCAAGGGGCGGCCCAGCATGTCCCATCTTCATCAGCACGAGCTCAAGACCCTCGCGAGGGGCCAAGCCTCGCGGGGCGGACGACAGGAGGCTTCCTCAGGCACGGCCTCGTCAGGTTGGCTCGCGAGGAGGCGGAGAGATCAAGGCGGGGTACCTCACGAGGTGCCCATGACGCAAGCCATGATGACCAAGGGCGCCAGGCGGGCGCCAGCCCGTGCAGTGTCCTTCTTTCCTCTTTGGTGCAAAGGGAGCAAGCGCAAGCAAGAGCATCAAGCAAAGGCATCCATTTTGGTGCAACAAGACCAAGACCAGCAGAACGGCCGGATGGAGGTCATCGTGGAGCCCAAGCCGGCGTCACCACCAGAGCCTTTAGCAGGCGAGGACCAACTTTAGTCAGGATAAGTGTACTAGATGTTCCCCTTCAAAATGGCCAATTGTTGGCGCCCTTCCCGCTCAATATTTGGGAGGAGGCCCAGGGCCTTTGCCTATAAATAGGACTAGCCACCACAAGATAGAGGGAGATGGGATCCTCACCAGGAAACCAGTAGAGAGAGCGACTGGACTCCTCCTAGTAGTTCATCGCACCAGCCAAGGACAGACCCTCGCGAGGCTGTTCTCCCTTGTATTGTTCATCATCAGCCCAAGAGGCAATCCACCACACCACACACTAGAGTAGGGTATTACACCACAGTGGTGGCCCAAACCAGTATAAACTCTGTGTCTCTTGTGTTGTTCCTTTGATTGCTTAGTTCATAGCGAGGCGGTGAGGTGTAGGTAGGTAGAAGGCTAGATCTCCGCGCGCACCCCAGAGTTCGAACCTAGAGGGTCTGCCGAAACCCGAAATCCGACAAAGTACTGTTGAAAACTCATTCATATTTTGTTTTTGCATTGTAGCTACTATATTATAAACTCCATGGCTTATACCACTGATACAATCGATAGTTTCATCAAAACAAGTAAAACAACGCATCAAAAACAGAATCTGTCAAAAACAGGATAGTTTGTAGTAATCTGAACTTTGACAATACTTCTATAATTCCAAAAATTCTGAAAAATTAGGAAAAAATAAACATTTTGCATAGCAACACTATGTCAAAATTTCAGAAACTTTTGACGTTCCAGAAAAAAATTGAAAATTCACGCACTACAGCCAAAGTTTCTGTTTTTGCACCGCACGTACCAACAAGCAATCTAATCACCCTAAAGACAAATTTTGGCACATTATTTTTATGATACAATGATTTGTACAAGGGGATAATTATTTTTTTGAGAAACTTCCATGAAAAATTCTGCATTGTTTCCATGAGCATGAACACAAGTGTTCAAGGTCGACCCTCATTCTCCGATGCATATAACATTCCGATCGCTTCTCTTTCTGAAAAAAGTTTTTAAGTTCCCCTTTATTTTTTTTGTTTTTGAACTTTATAAAAGCACACAACAAAAGTAAAATGACTCTCTAAAACTTCCGGGTTGTCTCCCTAGCAGCGCTTTCTTTAAAGCCATTAAGCTAGGCATAAAGTGCTCAAGTAATTGATCCACGCGGATCCCAAGGTATATCAAAGCCAATTTTAATTAGCAATGATTTTGCAATCTAATAGTGAGAAGAAAGCAACATATATCATGCAATGACGAAGTCTAACTCTCTTCCTGTGCATCAGCATGTCATAAAAGAACAATTCATGCACATCAAGTAAATGCCAATGCATAGGTAAGCAGTTTCTTGCAATTTTATCGTGTTGGAACATAGAGAGGTTGAGATGTAGTTCCTCTCTCACAATGATTGCAAGTAGGAGCAGCAAGCACATGCATATTATATTCATCAAAATCATCAGATGTAGTAGCAAAACGCAACCCATCAATATAATACTTAATAAGAGCAAACTTCTCCGGTATAGTGTAGTTTGGAGAATTCAAAAAGATAATAGAACTATCATGTATGGGTGCAATAGCAACAATGTCATTCTTAACATAAGGACCTATAGCAAGTTCATCTCCATAAGCATAATTCATATTGGCATCATGGCCACAAGCATAGCAAGCATCAATTTCATCAAAAAGGGATATTTCAAATGAATTAACGGGATCATAGCAATTATCATTGCATTCGTCCTTCGATAAGTACGAAGGGAAATTAAACAATGTATGAGTTGAAGAGTCACTCTCATTAGAAGGTGGGCAGGGGTGATCAATCTGCTCTTCCTCCTTTTGTTCTTCACTCTCCTCCTCATCTTTTTCATCTAATGAGCTCACAATTTCAGCAATTTCTTCTTCCATAGACTCCTACAAAATGTTAGTCTCTTCTTGGACAGCGGAGGAGTCTTCAATATATGGTTTAACATAAGCATTAGAAGCATAGTTTTCATAGCAATATTTAAGTATAACAAAATTTTCAGTTTTCTAAAGAGTAGCATCATACTTTTCAATCAAAGAAGCAATTTCATAAGCATCCTTAAAAGCAACAAATCTTCAATTTGTTCCAGGGCCGTCCAAGGGCCTTTGCGACCGCACAGGGCCCCCAAATTCTAGGGGCCCCCTGTTTTGGGACAATTTTTGTATATGTTTTGATTTGGGCCCTTTTTCCGCAGCTAATCGCGGGCTCCCTCGAACTGGGCCTGCTCCAACATCTCCCGAACCGAGCCCTAGTTCCATCTACACAGCCTACCGATCCATCGATCAATCTATCGATCTTTCCCAAGACGAATTGACAGATGTGCGCCGTTGCCGTAGGGAGACCTAGGCTAGTGGTGTTGTCTCATTTTTTGTTGCTTTGTTCCTTTGGTTTTTGCAAAAGTGATTCTTCATTTCCTGCCCGGAGACACAGCTCAGTTCGTAGCCCTTCTCGTATCAAGAACTAATTCCATGATTCATCTTGCCGCCGGTCACTCGGAAAGTCGTAGCAAATCAAAACACACAAGTTGAAGCAGCAGGTAGCCAAGTGCGCAAGACCAAGGCAAGGGCATCATCGATCTATCTAACAGGTGTGCTCAAATTAAATCCTTATTTAATTTAGACTATTTTGCGCTATTGAATAATTATATTAGTGAGTATATTGTGTGCATATGCATCAATTCATCAATCAACTTTTTTAAGGAATATATAAAGTTGGTTAGTTGATCAAGTTGACACACACCGAGATTTCCAAGATAGTTGCTTGTTTAACATTCAGGTCGTCTATTTTTGTTGTATTATCTCGACTAGCCTGTAATTTATGCAGTGTTTGAATTTATTCAAATTTCTTTTCTTAAAATTCAAGTATTCTAGAATTTTTAGGGCAACAATTGTATTTCGCACAGGGGCCTCATATTTCTGGAGACGGCCCTAATTTGTTCAACATCACAGTAATTATAAACACCCTTGGCATAAGAAGATAAGATTTCATTATTACTAAACTCACATTGGTAGGGAAGGTGTTTCTTAAGGTCTTCATAACAACAAGGAAAATCATATATTTCGCATAAATTCAAAGCATACCAATACAAATTATTAATATGATACCACAAAAGTTTTCCTTTTTGAGATAAGCGGTGTCGCACAAAATGAGCATGCTCATCTAATGATTTGCCCTCAACTAAGCTAGTTGGGGTTTTTAGCACGAGCACAAAGGGATCAAAAATGATCCAAGTAGAAAGCTTCAACAGTATGATAGATTTTGGGTGGTTCTTCAACCATTGGTTTAACAGGTACAACTAATTTTTTCGGTATTTTGCATTTTCTACCCATAACTAAAGATAGAAAACAAGGGCAAAAAATAAAAATTACTTAGTGATAAAGCAAACAAGCAGATACGAGAACATTCACCACACGCTATTGCTCCCCATCAACGGCGCCAGAAAAAAGGTCTTGATAACCCACAAGTATAGGGGATCGTTTGTAGCCCTTTTCGATAAATAAGAGTGTCGAACCCGACAAGGAGCTAAAGGTAAAACAAATATTCCCTCAAGTTCTATCGACCACCGATACAACTCTACGCACGCTTAACGTTTGCTTTACCTAGAACAAGAATAAAATTAGAAGTACTTTGTAGGTGTGGTAGGATAGGTTTGCAAGATAATAAAGAACGTGAAAATAAAAAGTTAGGCGTTGTTTAGATAAAGAAACGATTAACTTAGTATAACGAGTGTGGATTGGTAGTGGTAGGATTTGCGGAATTATCCCTTAGAAATTGACTACGTTACTAGACCAATAGCAAGTTTTTATATGGGAGAGACCACTGCTGGCATGTCATCCCTTACCTGGAACTCTATGCACTTATGATTGAAACTATTAGCAAGCATCCGCAGCTACTAACATTCATTAAGGTAAAACCCAACCATAGTATTAAGATATATATATTGGTCCCCCTTCGATCCCGTATGCATCAATTTCTATGGTAGGAAGAAGCTTCTGTCATCCTTGCCCTCCAATGCATATCCTATCAACATACAACTACCAGGCCCTATGGTGTGATCCACACACACGCTCATATGATGGGCACCAAAGGACAGCAATATAACCACAAGCAAATTAAACCAATCATAGCAATTCACCAATTACCGGTAGGACAACAAAAATCTACTCAAACATCATAGGATGGCAACATATCATTGGATAATAATATGAAGCATAAAACACCATGTTCAAGTAGAGGGTACAACGGGTTGCAGAAGATGGACCGCTCAATATAGATGGGGGGAGGTGATGAAGATATTGGTGAAGATGACGGAGTTGTTGGAGTAGATCGCCGTCACACGATGATTGCCTCGGCGGTGTTTCGGCGCCATCGGGAGAGAGGAGGAGAGAGCCCCCTCCTTCTTCTTTTTCCTTGGCCTCCCCCTAGATGGGAGGAAAGTTCCCCCTCTGGTCCATGGTTGCCATGTCGGCGGAGGGGGCAGGAGCCCCTCCTAGATTGGATCTATCCATCTGTTCTCTTCTGTTCCGCGTTCATGTTTTTTGGCCCTTCACCATTTCTTAAATCCCCGGAGATCCGTAACTCCGATTGAGCTGAAATTTTTACACGATTTTTCCCCATAAATTATGTTTCTTGCGCCCGAAGAAGGGCCCCAACCGACTTACGGGGAGGCCACGAGACACCTGGGCGCGCCCTAATGGGTGGTGGAGGCCGTGGGCCTTCGTTTGCGTTGATTCCACCTCCTAAAAATCACATATATTCCAAAATAATTCTTCGTATATTTTTATCGCATTTGGACTTTGTTTGATATGGACATTCCACGAAATAAAAAACATGCAATAAACAGGAACTGGCACTGGGCACTGGATCAATATGTTAGTCCAATAAAATCATATAAGTTGTTGCCAAAAGTATGTGAAAATTGTATAATATTGACATGAAATAATAAAAATATAGAGATACGACGGAGGCGTATCACGCTTCTGCTCGGGGTCCTAGCCTCCGTCAGCGTCACAGCCGGAGGTCCACATATCGCGCCACATGGTGGCGAATCTGTGTGCGGTAGCGGAGTGGTGCGGCGGATTTGGGTTGCCAGCAACAAGAATCGAACAGGAAAGAAAGGATTATGATGACGGGGAAATATGGTTTCGCCCTGTATAGCGGCAGTGGACCCATATATATACTGCCATGGGTGGCCTATACAGGGTCTGGTCAGGTCAAAAAAAGTCAAATCCATATACTCGCCGGAATTATACAGGTCGGGTGTTTTTACAGCGAGCGTCGGATAGAGATGCTATTAGGAAGAAAAATGTGTGTCGACAGGCGAAAAAGCATTGCAGAGGCCGGTCTGCAGGCAGCTCTGAATCCCACCCGCTTAACTAGCATGGGGATTTATGTTGCTAGACGTATTGCAATTAGCAGCCCCCACTTCAAGACCGTATATCACCGTATTCTAAGATAGGCCCCATGCTGGAGGTGCTTCCAATCTGAGCGAAAGCAGGTGGGCTGGCAGTAGGCACATGCTAGTACTGTGCATCATGTTTTCTTTGCAGAACAATACAACAGGTGTTTGAGTTTGTATTTAATCATCGGATACAGTTGAGATGATGGATTAAGGAGAATTTTTAGGGAGCGAAAAACGCTGGATGGGGCTACTTGAACGGCGCCACAACATTTCTTTAGAAAAATTTTAAGGTGGTCCGGAGCATTACGGACTGTTAAATTTTAATGAACTAATGGTTGATATATACAACAGGTAATAGGAGGTAATAGACCATTGATAATGGGATGGGGGTTAGACATTGTTGCGGTATAATTAAGGAAATAAATTATTATAATTTATTCCCTTTCTTTAAAACCTTGCATACATAGGAAAAAATAACAGATCCAATTAACGCCAGATGTTTTTGCCAATTATTTGTTTAGCTGATTTTTTCCCAACTATTTCCTTTTGCTGAACGTACCTTATCATTATGTCTAACAAATGAAATAAGAAGTTTGTCAAGTTCTGTGATATATGTTTACGCACGTTTTATTTTGTCGGTTGGGAGCTAAACAATAGAAAATGCATAGAAATTGTTTCTAGAAAACACCAAAAATGAATACTAGTTTTTTTTCTTTTGCATGGTAAATGAATACCAATGACAAAATCATAGCAAAAAAGCAGACAAAATACCATCAATATTTTTCTTTAACAAAGCACCCATGTGTACCAATGTTCTTGCACATTTTATTTCCTTGAGAAGAGAATGCATAACGGACAAAGTTTAGTGTATTTCTCACACAATAAAAGGTCAAACACGTTCCTAGCATGGCATGTGTACATCTAATTAATATTGCCTCTCTCAGAATAATGCGAGTACACATACTGTTAATTATGGTGATGAGTATTAGGTTGTAATCTAGACAAATTATAATAATGCCATTTGTAGATTGTAGTGTGTGTACAAATTTTTAGGATCCCATGGATATGTATCATATTTCACAACATTATAATTATCCATCTTTTTTCAGGGGAATTATGCGTCTTCATATGGTAAATACAACATAGACGTGTGAGGATTGAATGTTATTTTTAGTAGCTTAAAATAAAAAGACATGAGGGAAATATTTTAATAATTCCCTTTTGACAATAAATTGCCATAATATTATGTGTGGTCAAATATACCTTGATGAATGGATGGTTCCGATCAAATATTTCTCTTATCTCTTAGGGGCTAAAAGAACCATCTTGAAAGAGCTTTGGAAAAAGCACAACTAATTACTACCTCCGTCCGGGGTTTTTTAGTCCCGATTGTATTTTGGATCAAACTTTGATCACATGTTTCACTAATAAAATATTAATGTGTGCCATAAAAATATGTATTGTTTAATTTGTATTCAAATGTAGTTTTCAATAATATGATTTTTGCTACATATGAGTTACAATTTATTAGTTAAAGTTATTGCTAAAATATGACCGAAAATACGAGGTGACTAGTAAACCCGGTAGAAGGTAGTAATTACTTTGTCCGTCTCAAAATATAAGATTTTTTTACACTATGATAGTAAGTAGCTAATTGTACACTACTTTGAGGATTAGTTTTATAAAAACAGATAAATGAGCGGCGGCGTCCATTTATAGAAAATTGTCCAGACATGGCTGCAACATGCAACGATGAGGTGGCCGAATAAAAAAAATGATACTTTTGGCACCGCGAAGAGTGAGCCTTAGGCCCAATTCTTTTGGCCGATTTTCTAGAATCTTGGGAATCGAGCCTTCCCTCAGCTTCTTCTAAAATCTTGAACACATTTTTTTTGCAATCCTAGCTAGTTAGGATGTAAACAACTAGGATTGTCAAAAAAAATATGGGTTTAAGATTCTGAAAGAAACTGGATGGAGGGTCGATTCTCAAGATTTTGGGAGAATCGGCCAAAAAAAACTGGGCCTTAATTTCACCGTGTTTGATTTCATGCAGTCAAGTCAGTCATCACATTTCAAACGTATCCTACCAAGGCCCCTGGGCCTGATGGATATCCAGCACATTTCTTCCAAAGGCACGGGGAACTGTGTGGTACGGAAGTGACCAACGTTGTTCTTCGCATTCTACGTGGGGACGAGAGTCCTGAGGTGATTAATGAGACATTTCTTGTTTTGATTCCAAAGGTAAAGGACCCCACTAATCTTGCTCAATTCAGACCGATTAGTTTGTGCAATGTACTTTATAAAATTGCTTCGAAGGTCCTATCTAACAGACTGAAAAAGATACTCTCTGATATTATCTCTGAAGAGCAGTCTGCTTTCGTCCCCGGTCGGCTAATCACATACAATATCATTACTGCTTATGAATGTTTACATTTTATGAAGAGGAACAAAGCTAAATGCGACAGATTTTATGCTGTTAAGTTGGATATGATGAAGGCATACGACCGAGTTGAATGGAAACCACGTGAGTTTTTGTTAACGAGCAAACAATTTGTGCCAAGAGGTTTGACGTAAGTGTTGTTCAAAACAGTGCGAACCAATCCTTGGTGTTTGTTTGGGTAAACGGAATTAACGCCTAGGTTTACCAAAAACATGTTTTAGTAGGATTTTTAAAAGGAACTAGTTTTACTAATAGTTTTGGTTAGGAACATGCACAAAAACCTTGTGTTGATGATTAAACATGTTTAAGCACGACAGACAGGACCGCGTAAGAGATGATCCCGTCGTACTCCCTAGGTGCGCTCCATCATTTGGTCGCACACGAGATAGACAAACGATGAAGATTGGACAAGTTTTCACCCAATCCTGACGGGGTTGGGCACAACCGAACGAGGCATATGGAATTTTTTCCTAAAGGAATAACTTTCATTTGTACTACATTACATAGGGAATCTAGCATACACTGGAACCTCTTAAAAAAACCTTTATTCTTCATATGACTCAAATCCTATCGCATTTCAGAAGGCATGACATTTTACAGTTTTGCTAAAGCACATCTAGATGTGCTCTAAGTATTGAAGTCCTATGTCATTGATTTTACGCTAAGATTCATGCAAGCATTTTTTTTTGTCTTTTTTCTTTTTGTTTCTAGTTTGATTGAGCCACTTAGATGTGCAATAACTAGGCACATCTAGATATGCTCTAAGACTAGCCACAATGGAGAGTAACATACACTGGTAACATAGACATATCCCTAGAATATGTTACTATCTTCATAGTGGGTAGTAACATAAGTGTGGTATCATGGAAAGCTTCATCTATTGGGTACTTATATTGCATTGGGACATGTGATGTTACAGTAACTAGCTAAGTTACTCAAACTACCTCTCTCCTCATTAACTCATTGCCACATAAGCAAATTTGTTGAGTTGGACTCGATATCATTGTTGAAGTTACTTCCACTGTGGCTAGTCTAAGTATTGCACATCTAAGTCCTATGTCATTGATTTTACGCTAAGATTCATGCAAGTATTTTCTTTTGTCTTTTTTTTTTCTTTCTAGTTTGATTGAGTCACTTAGATGTGTAATAACTAGGGCACAGACAAACCTGACATTTAATATGTGTTTTTTTAGTTCCTACTTTTTTTTACAATCCTAATATGAATCAACCAAGCACTTAAAATTTTTCTAAGGATTTGAATCCCAACAATTCCTCCATAAATATTCCAATGTACCCGAATCCTTAAAGGTCCTACGCAAAATATGCGAATAAAAAGAAGTCATGCCCATGTATTCATCCGTGTACTTTCACCTTGGGCAGCCACTGAAACTCCAGCGACACATACATTTCGGCCCATTACAACCCGTTCCATTAGATCACACGCCCCCCCTCAATCGGACGGGCAGGGATGGCCAGGGATTAGGTTAATTCCCGTATAAATTGCCCACCCCACATTATCCCATCTCCTCCTCCCCACCCCTCTCCGTCGACAGCCGCCACCGCGCTCCACTTCCCCCACTTGCGCTGCGTTCTTCTCGCGTGTGAAGTCCAGGACCAGGACAAAGGTGAGTCGCGATCCCCTTTCTCTGAGATCGATGGCTAGTCTCAGCGTTTGAATCGGCGTGGAATCGCTAGATCTGGGTTAGTTCTGCCTTAGATTTGATGGGGTCGACGAGTCCCATGTGATTAGCGTCCGGGGTTCTGATTGAGTTCCTGATTCGCGTTTGCATCTAGGTTGAGTTCCTTCCGAATACCATTTGTAAACGCAGCATCGCTCTGTGATTTGCGTCCGGATCCAGTCTCTATTGATCATAGGCGATTAGCCTTTGAATTTTAATTTAGTTGCCATGATTGCTTCCTTTGCTAGAGGTGGTTGTTCGGTATCAAATGGCTTTTTGGTTCTGTTACATAGGAGTAGAATATTTTTAGTATGTTGATTTCTGCAATGGAAGCAAGTAAGCCCACGCATCAAAATCGTACAAAGAAATTTTACAATGATGCCAGACCACCATGATAGAGCAGGGTTCATGCGTCTGTCTGCTAGGGTTTGGATGTGTTCATATGGACGAGTTTCCATGTGATAAGTTTACATCTAAGTCATATGTCTCTTTTTTGACTAACCTCTCCATTAAATCTGTTTTAGGAATGGCTTCAAACAACACAAGGGGCAACGGAGAAAGGGCTACGTCCAGGTGTACTGATGGTAAGATCATTTTCTCTACTGATCTCCTGCATATCATATATGCAATTATGACTGCAGTTGGCACCGAGACCATCATCTATTTCAATAGTTTAAGGCTGATATTCAAACGGTTTTACAGCTCAGCGCTGAAAAATAAACCTCTGCTAGAGTTTAGGTTGGGAAGTGGACTTTAATCTTATATAAAGTATTCACACTATGACAATATACATGATTCCCAACAGGATTGCATAGCAGTATAGGAAAAACCATGTTTCAGCGCTTGCATAAATAGTGCATTAGTGTTATCTTATTGTTCCTAGCTTGAGTATCCGATAGTTCCTACCTCAACACATCACCTTATCAGAGAATGCTACTCCCTCCGATTGGAATTACTCGTCCAAAAAGAATGTATCTAGATGTATTTTAGTTGTAGATACATCCATTTTTATGACAAGTAATTCCGAACGGAGGGAGTATTAAACAAAAGGCATCCCATGCAAGTTTTCTATAATGATTTGATACCTTGAGCTGTTCATTGATTCAATGCATTCCCTAATGTGAGACTGGTCTGCATTATCTGCTGTAACTCGAGTGACTCTTTTCACCTGCCCAAAATGAAACATTAAACCAGTCAATGTATAAGAATACATACAAGTTAAAAATTTGCTGAAGAAAGAGATAATACAACATTGTACCTCTTTTGTTGCATCATTTATGGTGGGTAAGTTAGTTCTTAGCTCATCTGCCTGACAAAACGCAAGACATCGCATTACAACTGCAGGTTATGGAGAAAGTGAGATAACCCAAGTAAATTAACTGGTGGAGGAAGACAATGGACCTGTGTTGAGAATGCAATTCTGAAAGCAAAAAACTCTTAGTTTGGACTCGACGCGAGAAACTTTCATTAGCTCCAGGAAAAACTACAGCAAAGTTTAAATCCTCCATCGGTAGTGGTGCACCATATGTAACCAAAATATTAAACCAACCTGTTCACATTTTCCAAGCATTTCTTTATTGCTGTTGTAGTTCTGAGCTCGTAGATGAGAAGGATAGCGATTTAGGACAAAACAACATCTTATGTTTATCGATCGTTGATGATGTGTTTTGCATTTTGTTTGCAGCTGATCTATATGGAGGCGTCAATGTACTTGCTGGAGACGGTTTTGAGAGCCAGGGTAATATATCTAGTGCTACATTTTTCTGTTTCAGTCTGCTCTTAATTAATAATGAATAATCTGTTTGTTGCTTTATTCAGTAGGCTCCAAAGTTTCTATGTTAGCAAACTTATAAAAGCACATCAGAATTATGTTGCACCTTATGGCTTGTTTGTTTACACAGTTTACTCAAAAGAGATACACGCTGATGCTGTAAAGCTCAGTGTAAGAAGGGTCCGAACAAGCTTTGCCCACACAAAGATGCCATGTCCAGGGCTGATGTCATTAAGAATGGGAGCTATGGTGGCATGAAAATTGTCCACCCGTCACCAGGTAATACTCTCATATTCACTTCTCTTCAGCTATTTCATGGCATGAAATGCAAGGGCAGGCTCTTCTAAATACTGTGTGATTCCTGAATTATTTTCAGCTGTCACTGAGGATGTAGCGCAGAAGTAGATCAGGAAGACCTCGGGGCCACTATGCACAATATTTTTATCAGGTTTGCTAGCCTACTCGTTTGATCAGTTTACATTCCTGCAGTTAACATTTCATTAGCCTGACAGTTTAAGTAATTTGTCAGGTGTTGTTTCCAATGACATCTGAAGTTATTTGCTCCGGGGTTTCGTCATCACGCTTGTTTGCACGGTTCCGAGTACTCCAGTTTTTGTACTGAATGTATGGTCTTCTATGAGATGACTATCTGAAAGTGAAGTTTTTGTAATAGTACTATAATGATTCGTATGGTCATCTATGACCTGACTATTGCTATATATGTGCTATATATATGACTACTGCTGAAAGCAATAATGTCTTTTACCATGGTGTTGTGCTGTTCATGTTGAATCTTTGATTGTGAGTTCTTGAATTTTGTATTTGATATGATGGATTTTTTGAGAATTCAGTTGGTGGACAAAAATTGTCAGGCCAATGTTTTGCTACCCTAAAACTTGGCAATTTTTGATTCTTGAATTTTGTATTTGATATGATGTTTTTTTTGAGAAACCAGTTGGTGGACAAAAATTGTCAGGCCAATGTTTTGCTACCCTAAAACTTGGCAATTTTGGATCAAACCAACTAATTTTAAGAGATGTGTCGTGTACTCTGCCACATCCGTTGAAGAAATACCACTAATGCCGATTATGTTGTTGAAGAAAAACCCATTCTATTTGTTCTTAAATTCGCAGTGGACTTAATAACTTTTTCACAACAAATATTAATAAAATGACTAATGCAATGATAGGTTCAGTTAAGCAAACAAATTGAGCACGCACAATTCAATTTCATTCCAGCAAAAATTCAGTACAATTCAATTTTGAGTGCAAAACAAACAAAAAATAGAGCGCAACACGCCCATGGCCTGGCAGAACAAATATGAGCAGGGGAGGCATAGTGCAAAAACCAAAAAGGAGCAGCCACCACCTAACTAGCGGCGCCGGTGCGCCGCGCCTGCTTCCTTTCTAGATCCGGTGGCCATATGAGATGCACCGCTTCGCGTCCTCATGATAAAGACCGCCGTGTCCGTCGTTGCCGCCGCAGTTTGCTCGCCATAGCCTCCCTGGTGACCCGACACGCCTCGTCGTCGATGGGGGCATTGAGGTGCGTGTCGAGTGAGGAGGCCGCGATCTCCCGGACGACCTTGTCGCCGACAACGACGATCTCTCCCCTGCATTGCCTGATGGAGACGAGAATAAGAGAGTGGGGAGGGGGAATCTATGGAGCAAGTGAGTGAGAGGGTACTTCAGCGCCCTCGTTCAAAGCGAACGACTGCTCGATGCTGATGTGGCAGGAGACATGCGCTAAGATTCGTGCTACCAAATTCAAAGGTTCCCACATAGTCCGCTGGGGAATCGTTCCTGACGAACGTCAACCAATTAGGATTATCATTTCCCTTTGTCAAATTCCTCCCCCGGAGCTCGGAGACCGGTGCGCCTCGCGGCCATGCCCTACCTGCTGCCGCCGCCGCGCGCCGCCCAGCCCCAGCGGCTCCTCGCCCCGACCGTCACGCACCTCGCACGCCTCCTCCTCACGCACGCGCCGGCGATCCCGCCGCTCCTCACCGCCATCCTGCCCTCCTCGCCTTCTCTCCTCACGCCGCTCCTCTCCCACCTCCTGCTCTCCCACTCGCCGCCCCTCCCGGCGCTCTCCCTGTTCCGCCGCTTGCTCGAGCTCCCCCACTTCCCGGTCCCGGAGAGCGCCCTCCCCGTCCTCCTCCGCCTGCTCGCGCGCTCCCGCCGCTACGCGCACCACTCCTTCCAGCTGCTCGAGTCGCTCCCGTCCACCCACCCCCACCTCCTCTCCGTGCCCGCCCTCTCCGTCATCATCTCCACCGCGCTCTGCGCCTCCGCCCCTGGCGCGTCCTTCGCCGCCGCCGTCAGCTGCTTCGAGTCCGCCGCCGCCGTCTGGGCGCGCGCGGGGCGCTCGTTCGGCGCCGCCGAGCTGAACGCGCTGCTCCGCGTCTTCTGCGCCCGCGGCCGTGTCGCCGAGGCGCGCGCGCTGTTCCACCGGTACTGCGACGCGTACCCGCCCGACACCCGCACCTTCAACACGCTGCTGCTCGGGTTCAAGGAGGCCGGCCACGCGCAGGCGCTCGACCTCTTCTACCATGACGCCGTGCTGCGCGGCTTCGTCCCGGATGCCGTGTCCTACTGCGTGAGGATGGACGCCTACTGCAAGAAAGGCAAGTTTCTGGACGCCCTCCAGCTGCTCGACGAAATGCGCAAGAGGGAGAACTGCAAGCCGACGCTGCAGGTTTTCACCACGCTGATATACGGAGCCGGGATCGTGAGGGACGCGGCCCGTGCACGTCGCCTGTTTGACGAAATGGAGCAGAGCGGAGTGACTCCAGACCGTGGAGCTCACAATGCGCTCATGGGGGCCTATGTGAGGGCAAGGGATCTGCAGTCCGGGATGGCGCTCATGAGCGAGATGGAGCAGAAGAGTTTTGGTCTGGACGATGTCACCTACAACACGATGCTGTGTGAGTTCCAGAGGGCCGGTGACTTGGAGGGGATCTGGAAGATATACACCAAGATGACTGGCTCGGGGTTCATGCCAAGAACCAGGACGACAATGCTGCTCATGAAGGTCTTTTGCGAGAATGGGCGGCCGGATCTTGGCCTGGAGCTGTGGGATTATCTGATCGGGAAAGGATGTGTACCTCATAGGCATGCATTGGATGTTCTGGTTACCGGTTTATGCTGCAGAGATGTGGTTGGTGAAGCATATAGGTGCTTCCGGGAGCTGGTTGAGATGGGAATGGCACCTACAGAGCGTGCATTCAGGGTTTTGGAAGGGTTCTTGAAGAAGAAGCGGGAGTTTGGGAAGATTGACGAGATTAGGCAAATGATGAAGGCTATCCAATTGGAGGAGCATCAAGCTGAAGAAGAAGCTGCGTGAAGCTATCAACCCTCCTGTGGGCCCTTTTGAAAAGAAACATATTTATTTCTTGGACCATGTAAAATTTCCAAGCCTGCGTGGTTTAAGCAAAGGTCTCTGTTTATACCCTCTGATGTCGAGGGTGAAATGTTGGCCGTTGCAAAGAACAAACTTGCTTTTACTGGTGCAAACAGGGAATAAAGAGATAGGCTTGCAATGACCTAACTCGCTTTGACTGGGACAAACAGGGAATAAAGAGATGGCCTCAAGCCGCCAATTTGAGAGAAATATACATAGATTGGAGAATCTTTGAGTTGATAAAGAGTTTGAGACACCGAGAAGGAATTTTTGTGGAGCCAGGTGCCACTAGAGAAACTGAATATTCCAGGTCTGCATAAAATGTTGCCTTAGCCTTTGCCAAGGGAATGAATGCACTGGAAGTCTGAAAGTGTTGTCACTGTTGTAACAATGGTCGAATGTTTTGTTGAATTATATCTTTCAGACTTAACGGTGACATGAGTTTTCTACTCTCCCAGCCACATAATTCTTGTACATAACAACTGTATTAGTATGTTTAGTAGTATTTCACTGCAGTGATTCAGAACTGAAATACTGAAGTACTGACATGGAAACGTAATCACAAAGCTGAATTTTGTCTTCCTTTGATTGATGCACAGCTTTCTACTCTGTCAACTGAACAGCCAGGATCGATGGTATTTTCTCTCTCAGTTTTTGTGTTACAGCCACACGTACTGTCATTACACCTGCTGCAGGCCCACTGATTTCAATCTTGACGATAAAACCGTCGATCTGAACGAGCTCGAGGCTTCCACCTCCGGTGCCGGAAAGGTACGGCCTGATCTCATCTAGCACCTACAACATTGTACAAACTTCAGATTCGCAGTTTTATCAATAGAAAAATGCATATTTGTTGAACTAACTACCTAGGCTGTAATAGAAATTTACAGGCTCAGAAAGGAGACAAGTGGCATGCACAATGGAGCATTGATCAGTGAGTGAGCACGCAAGCATGTGGCTGACCTTCTCGACGTTCTCTGTGTTGAGCTCAAGCCCGGTCTCGGTGTCGTGGATTTGCTCGACCTCGAGGATCTCGGGGATCTTGTCACGGAGGCGGGACTCAATTCCCATCTTGAGCGTCATGGTGGAGCTGGGGCAGGAGCCGCAGGCGCCCTGGAGCATGAGCACGACGACGAGGCCGTCGATCTCGTGCAGGGCCACGTTGCCTCCGTCCCGCATCAGGCTCGGCCGCACCTCGTCCAGCACCCTCTCCACGTTCTCCTCCGTCAGGGGAAGCACCCGCACCGCCCACCCTTCAGGTATCAATCAATCAACCGCATGGTTAATCCTACAATTCTAGCAAGTACTATGCTGCTGTAGTTGGATTCCTTTGTGCGCGCACCTGCTCTCTTGGTGCGGTGGTTCGGTGTCTGCAGCGACGCGTGGCCGAAGCTGAGACGGCCATGGATAAGGGAGCTCGAAGAACTCTGCGCACAACAGCACAAGTAGGATCGGTCGGTGCAGCAGGGGAAGAGGAAATGGTTTGAAAGTAAGAGGCTGCGGTGGGTGGAAGTACGCACCTTGCCGAGAGCTGCTGCAAAGGGGGCGTTGGTGGCGCCCGCGCCGGCGCCTGCAGCGGCTTGCTGGAGACTCGGCGAGTGGAGCCTCATCTGAAGCCGATTTCGCTTGCTAGCCGCGAGGGTTTGCGCGGGTGTCGTGGATGTTGTCCGGCCAGCCGTAGGCAGGCAGGCTCACCCGTTCATGATTCTTTTTCGCTTCCTGCTGGATGGATGTGGTTTCACCTTTCACCAGGGTTCGTTGGGCCTAATGTGGCCCATCGTCTCCAGGGCCCAGGGCCCATGACCGAACTGAAGAAGCCTACTGGAAAGAGTCGCCTAGACTCTGCAAAACAAATCCCTAAAAACGCATCCTGTCTTTGCACAAAAGCAGTTTTTCACTGTGCAGTATGTGTAAGGCGCAAAAAATGGTGGAACCCAGTCCATCTCAAACTAGACCAAATCATTGATGCGCTTACAGTTTTTTTGTCTGCAAAAAGGTCGAGCATTCATTCTCAGAGCAGAGAGTTAAAGGGAACCATCAAGCATAGCATGACGACGGTCACAGATAAGATACCCATATCACCACGCCCTGGAAACCACTTTGCGATCCACTCCAAGGGGGAGGAGCTAGCAGAAAATTAGGCCGGGAAAGGTCCAAAAGGCCACCAATAATCTATGCCCAAACCCGGGGGCATCCAAGGACGGACGGACGGACCAAAGCTGGTACGTAGTACGTATGTGAACACCGACCGGGACACGGTTGCCACGGGGTGGTGGTGTGGTCCATGTGAGCCAGTTTGATGTTGTTTGTGCTGGCCACCAAGCGCGCGCACACGCAGTAAGCTCATTAAGAGATTGCCCGGACGACGAAGACAGCGAGGAAAGGGATCGGCGGCAGGTAGCCTGTCGGGCGGGGCTCGGGGAGGAGCGCGACAGTCGCCTCGCCATTATTTGGCCGCTCCTCGCTGGTGCTGCTCCTTATTTGGTGTCCTCCACGAACCCCTCTCTCCACCACGCCTGATTCTCCAGATCTCCAAACTCTCCCACCAGCAGTAGCATCAGTCACATGGTCAATCCCGTTCTTCCTCGAGCATCTGGCTTTTGTTTTTCGAGAGCACGCAGGAGATCAGCTGCGCGCCACGGGCGGACACATGGGCTGGCTAGAGAACTTCCTTTCGAGAAAATGCATCCATGAAGGAAATGCGGTTGCCGACGGGCCACAGACGCTCGCGAAAGATTTATACGTGCTGGAGAATTGTCAAGGAAATTGAACGTTTATGGATATGCCCGTACCTTTCTGAGCAAGTTGGCCACCAATATCAAGTCTTTCTTGAAAGGAACCATCGAATATCTGGTCTGGGACTGGGAGCGCAACAAGAGCCAGTAGATTGTTCTCGAAGTTATCCAGAAGTTGATGCTGCTTGTCTGCCCCCGAGTGGTACGTGGATGGCCGTGAGTCGATGACGTTGCAAAGTTCCTTTCCGTATCAGATATTTTGCTTGTCTGATACTGGGCATATGGTATGAGGGCTCCTGCACAGAAATGTCTGTTAGATTCTCACCTCATGTCATAGCACAGTAGAATGTCAAGTGCTAGCTTCATTCTACGAGCGCAATCACACAAATTAAGACCTGTGGTGCGTATGATTCAGAACCTAACCAACAAGATTGGGCTCATCAATGAACACGAACTGAAAAACACGAGACAGGGTCAGCAGTTTCATCATGCCGTATATATCCAAGTGCAGATCCTTTTCGGAACAGTGACAGTCTGATAGCATCCAGAATCCCTTCTTTGGTGGAAAAAGGAACACGAGAAAAGAATGCAGTTTGGGGTTAGAGTGGATAGAAAGTAACATGGCCGGACCCCGGCATTAAGTTGTGATGAGTTGTCGACATAGGATTCTCGGACAGCCAAGTAGTGATGGGCAGCGCAATCTTATCCTACGTTGTACTGTGCTACCGTCCTATGTATGTGTGTACCACTAGCATATCTGAAGAAGAAGAAAACATATTAAAACTCCAGATTAAGCCGTTCCCAAAGAAATCTTGGTGCTTAGCTCGGGATACTGTTCAACAGTTCAAGTGTTCATATCATATATGATCGAGACTGCCTTAAATCAAGGGGTGGATCCATCAAGGCGAGGGCACAGAAATAACAAAGAAAAGTCAAACCATATGGCATCTGGACCCCAAATCAAATCACGAACTGATCATTGAACAGCCTAGCTACTGTTAAGTCAACCCAAGCGCAATTTAGATGAACAGGGGAGGTTAGTTTAGTACCTTGTCGGTGCAATCATGGGATTAACAAAGGCCTGGTTTGAGATACGGGCGTCCTAGAATCCTGGGAAGGCAGGGATCGAACATGCCGAAGCAGCAGCAGCACAACAACAACAACAACCTGTCCAGGGTTAAAAAAAAAAAACAAAGTTAAGCAAGGGGCTAGCAGCTCACATCACATGGAAGCTCAAACGGAGGTTTACTTTTCTTCAGAGGCTGTCCTGGTGGGCAGGCCCCAGGGCCGGGGCTGTGACGACGACTAGCAGTACTAGTACCAAGGACAGCAGCAGCCCAGGATAACTCCTTGCCGCGGGCCCACGGTATCTGCAGATCTACTACAAACTGCAAACATGTGAAGATATGTCTGGCCTCGCTTATCCTTATACCAGAGTGGGGGTGGAGGTGGGGGGTGGCGATTTGAAAACACCTTGGTATCTTTAAGTCTCGGCAAGAGCTGCGTGAAATATCTACTCCACATGCATGTAGGTTGGCCTCCTTGTTTCATTAAACCAGCGAGATTTGGCCGTCCCATTGGCCGCCGCGCTTCCCTGATCCTTCCTTGAGCTGAGCCTCCCCTGTTTGTTATAAACAAATACCTGTGCCTCCTGCCAGCGATCTCAAATCCTCAGCTTTTGCCTCGTTGCTGCTCCTGCTCCTGCTCCTGCTTAGCCATCGCACAGGCTGTCTCAAGCCTTTGCATTGCTGCCTTTCCTCCCCTTTTGGTTGGCTCGCCTATTGTTATTCCTACAAAAGGCATGCGGTCTGCTCCATGAGCATGAGGAGGAGAGGGAGCCTTGCTGCTGCTGCTGCTGCATCCAGATTCCAGAGCTTCTTCTTCCTCGCAATTCTCTCATGCTCGGCCGCCATCTGCAGCTGCGAAATGAGTAATGGGTGCTGAGGAGAGCTTGCGCCCGTTGTCAGTGCCCTTGCTGGTGTATGGAGGTTCCCAGTGCTCATGAGCTATAACCGAAGTCCAGAGGAGAGTGAAGATGCGAGATAAGCAGCCGCAGCATGAGTCGCCGGTTTTCAGGTGAGTGGATCTTCATGTGAATTGCTGCTCTATGTTCATCGATTTCGCGATGCTGTATTGGCCCAGCATCCAGCATCGGCTGCTTTCCCTCGATCCCTGCAGTCAAGCACGTGATAATTACTCTACCTTGCAAATCGTAGAATTAAACTCTGGTTGCAGTTTAAAACTTCATGTGACAATTCACTTACCATGCAGACAATATCGGTGACGAGTCTTACCTTTCCCTCTGACTGTTTCAGGAATGGCTACTGATTTGTTTTGTACTCATAGAATCCTCTTTGCCCTGTTGGAGAAAGGAGGAATAACCATCATTAGAGAGCTAGAAAGTAGAGGTTCTGTTCAGAAACTAGCCAAAATATTGCTGAAAGCTAGTGGGGGAGAGCTTTTGAACGACATCTTGGCAGATATAATGGACAGGTATTCCAAACACGACAGCAAGGAATCACTTCGGAGAACAATCATGGAACATGATGAGGTCTTCAGACAACAGGTAACAAGTAGTTTTGTTATTCATAATTCATCTCATAAAGCACCAGATTTATAAGACATCTATATAGCATTGAGATTGGGAAAGATCAAAAGTGAGGAACTCAAAGTTCAAATACCAGAATAGATCTTTAGATTCTTGAATTTGCAATATACGTTTGCAGTCATCAACGAGAATAGTTAACATGTGTTCTACCTTCATGATATAATGCAGTGCATAGTGCTGTTAACCTGCATAGTCATTCATCTGAAAACCAACTACTACTGTTCTGTGATTGTCTTGTCATTCTGCAACTCAGAGTTTTACATTTCTGTTTTCTTGCGTCAGGTGCATGAATTGCATCGGCTATACAGGGTACAGAAAGCACTGATGGCTGAATTACGTGGTGAGAAGCACAGTTTCCAACTCAGAACAGAAGATACTCGAGAAATGGTGCAGGGCCACAGGCCAAACCTCAAGAATAGCTCTTGTACGTCAGAGACTAGTCAATCTGCTTGTCTTGGAAACGTACAGTACTCTGATACTAGGCAAGTACCCGAACAGTCGTTTCTGCAAGAATGCAAGCCAGTGTCATGCTTAAACCTCTTTGACGAAGAAACTTCAAGAAACCAAGAAAGAAGACCAGAAAGCAGTAAATCAGTCGAAGGTGAAAGTTGGAGTGTTTCTATGGAAGGTGATCTCGATCTCAAACTAAGCATTGCCCCCAGTTCAAATGCAACAAAAGCACCACACTGGCTCTTCTCCGACAACAGGGAAAGAAACCCTTCTGGTCAGCATCGATGACAAGTTGACAACCAATTGGCATCCCAGATCAGTTGGTTTCATGGTGCAAGAAGCAAATGTTAACACCTCCCAGCTATCTCATAGCATATCATATCTCCTTGACATGCTGGCCTCAAATTTTGGTCTGAACTATACCTCAGTCATGAGTAATTTGTATGCGGAATTCTAGAGCTTCTTAGGCTGTCAAGCACAAGGACTTGCTAGGAGCACATTAATGTAACACCAAGATAGCAAAGTATTGGCAGCAATTCATTTCTTATTTGTCCTCCCCCATAATCCAGAATGAAAGAGACATTAGCAAGTAGGAAATGACCTGACTTCTGTCCTCCTGCAATAGTTATGTCCACCAATGCTCTATAGGGAATTCTACACCGTGGGCAGTGTTTCACCATCTGCATTTGCTTTGTTTATCCGCATCATCCAATGTAAGTTAAAGTAGCATTCTGCAAAATGAATATGGGACCTTTTGTAATCAAACACCCTGGTTTTTTATAACCAAAATATTGCCAGCTTAGGTCGGCATCATGTAACAAATCGTAGCAAATTAGCCAAGCCAAAACTGCTCTCGAGCCAGATGTTGCACACTGAAGTTAGCTTGTCCTGCTATTTAATATTGAGTGCCAATGCTCAAGAAACAAGCCAAATAAACAATTTATTACATGCAGCATTAATCAATCAAGTTCCTGTTCTGCCATATTTTGTTGAACTATTGTTGCTTTTCTTCTTTCACCAGAATCCACCACATGAGCATTCTCCATCTTTGAAATGATGGAATCTCATATTGTCCCTGACTATAATCTCAGCCTGCTCAACTCTTGAGGCAAGCCGCATAAACAAATGGCAATCCTCGCATATCCTTAGATTTTTTACTATTCGAATTGTGCATCTAGATCCAAGAGTCAGCAATCCAAACGACAGAGCAAGTTTCTCACTGTGCCCCATTAACAGCCTTTCTTTCTCTCCATCACTCACATCATAAACAATAGAAGTCAGGATTGGCGCATAACCAGCATGCTTCAGTTTCGCAGCTAGCTCTAATAATGCCTTCTTTATTTCATTGGTCCTTGGATGAGAATTGTCACCCGCAAAGAACTGATGGACCAAACCATCTCTGCCTTCAAACGAGCTCACAGCAGGATCCTTTTTCAGCCCCCGGCTTCTCATTAGTTTCCGAACCACTGAGACTTCATCCCACTGTCCTGCCGATGCAAGTGTATTCGATAACAGCACATAGTTCCCTATACCCTCTGGCTCAAGCTTAAATAGATGTTCAGCTGCAACCTTGGCAACATCAGTATTCCCATGGATCCGACAAGCTCCAAGCAGAGCTCCCCATACACCGCCATGAGGCTCCACGGTCATTGACCTCACTAGATCCAGAGCTTCATCCACCAATCCAGCCCGACCAAGCAAATCGACCATACAAGTATAGTGATCTGCAGATGGCAATATCCCATATTTGTCCTTCATCTGTGCAAAGTAGAAGCGCCCATCTTTGACCATCCCTGCATGGCTGCAGGCTGTCAATAACCCTATAAAGGTCACATGGTTGGGCACCACATCGGCCGTCCTAACCATGTCCTTGAACAAAGCAATTGCCTCTTTAGCCCTCCCATGAGAGGCGAGACCAACAATCATTGAGCTGTACGTGTAGACATTCTTCTCCTGCATCCCATCAAAAACACTGCGTGCTTCATCAATTAGTCCGCACTTGGCATACATATCCACCAACCCTGACCCGACAACCACATTCTGCCCAAAGCCATTCCTCTCTGCGATCTCCTGAACCCAGGCAGCACGCCTCACCGCGCCAAGCTGAGCACAAGCTGAGATTGCACCCGTCAATGAGACCTCGTCAATGCCCATGCCAATGGTGGCCATCCGATCAAACACTTCCAATGCCTTCGCCGGCATGGAATTTTGAGCGTACCCAGTTAGCATGGCTGTCCACGCCACCATGTCCTTCAACGGGCACTGCGCAAACACCTCCTCTGCGGAACCCATATCGCCGCTCTTGGAGTATGCCACCACAATACTCGTCCAGGAAATGACATCCTTGACCACCATTTCATCAAACACCTTCCGTGCGGCACCGACGTCACCACAGGCGACGTAAGCGCCGATGAGCGAGTTCTCAACGAACCGGTGCTTATCAAAGCCGCCGAGGAGGATCGAGACCGCGTGGGCGGCCTGGGCGGCCGGGAGGGAGCGCGCGGCCGCGGCGGACTTGGCGAGCGGGGAGAAGGCGAACGGGAGGAAGGGGAGCTCGCCGCGGGCGCTGTGTAGGAGGCGGGAGAAGAGGCGGAAGGGGCTCAGCGGCGGCTGCGTGAGGAGCGCGAAGCGGAGGAGCGCGGCGGCGAGGAAGGGGTCCGGGGGAGAGTGCGCGGAGAAGACGGAGAGCGCGTAGGGGAGCGGCGCGTGCGG